>NW_017672875.1:108355-163730 GCF_001879085.1 Nicotiana attenuata
TCTCAAACCTAACCCTAATCGGACCTCGCCGTCACTCATCTATGGCTATCTATGGTGGCTTCTCACCACCCCAGGCCTCTAGTAGCCACTCTTGTACTGGTATCATCATCTCCAGGGTCCTCAAGGTACCAGGGCTAGTTTGCTTGCATCTATGTCCATTTCTTGCCTGTTTCAGGCTGTCCTGGTTTGATTCTGAGTGAGATATTTCTATATCTATGGGTTTCTAGGTTTGCTTCTTCATCTCTGTGATTGTTCTTCTCGAAACCCTAATTTCTTTCTTCTGAACTTCTTAGATCTGTATAGATCTGAGATGGTTTGGACCTATTTCATATGAGTTTTACAATAACCTTTCGATTTTTTTACAAGAATCGTATGATTTTCGAATGATTTTTCATTTTTTCTAAACTAGGATTTCCGGAAATTTCTTTTTCCAAAACATTTGGTGATTCGAGTGTTTAATCTTCTGTTTCTATATGTTTTAATTTCGTTAGGATTGCTCTAGCTTCAACTCGTTTATACTAAAAGCCCTAATTTTTCCGACTCTTTTGTTTAGTTTCTGAGTTACTTGTGTACTGCCTTTGTTCTTGCCTTGGTTCTTGCAATTTCTCTTTAGCCATTTAAATGTCTCATGATTTTATTATCGTAATATGCCTCTACTAAGTTCTTGGTTCAACTTTTCTACTGATCCTATATGTCTATGTTCATTCTGACTGTTATTTCTTGCCTTATTTAAGTTGTTTGTGAATTTCGCTGATTCTTTACGTGATTTCCTCCTTAATTAAACCCTGTCTATTCTGAAGTTCTTATTTTCAGTTTGAATTGAGACCTTTTCCCTAACAAAGTCCTTGATTCTTATTTCACTCGGTTTGACTGAAATTCTTGCCTCAATTAGTTCCCTCTTGCCTTATTTGTTATTTACTGATTCTTGCTAACTATTCCTTATTTGAACCCCTGTTCATTCACCCTTAATTACCTTACTTGATTTCCTTCCTTAAAATGTTTGTCCTGCTTTTACCGTTGATTTATTGTCCCTTGATTAAGGGGAAGACTTACTGATTTACATGTGTGATTGATTCCATGAATTTCCCTGATTGCTACTTAATTGATCCCTTACCTTATTTTGTTTAACTCTTGATTACTATATAAACTCCCTCCTATTCTCACTTCAGACGAACATTAGTTCACAAAAGCACACTTACACTCTAAAGCTCTCTTTTCTTCTCTGCTACTTATGATATTCACTTGTCTAGCCTGCTGAAAGCCAAGGCTAGATATTGGAACTACATCTGCTTTATATTCTGCACTCTTTTCTTCCACTGGTATGTCTCTAGTTAAATTTTGAAACCCAAACCCTATGTGTTTCATTCCTGCACTAGTTTATCAGCTATGAATTCAACCTGTTTTCCTGCTTACTTCTTTGCCTAGCATGTCTAAACTCTGTCATGTTTAACGTATGATTAGCATGTCTACACTTCACTTAGTTATCTGATACTTCACCAGCCTGTTTGTGAATATCTGTTTAATCCCTTAATTATGTGATCATGTTGGTTATGTGATGTATATGATTGACCCTTCCTGTATATTTAATCCTGTTCAAGATATGTCAGGCTTTCTATATTACATCTGTGATCTCTGCCTTAACTATTTACTGCCCATGACTAGCCTGCTAAGTCTCTAAGACCCTAAGTGTTTTATGCAGTTGTTGACTGTATGTTTCCTCTATACTCTATCCATGTACCCCCAATATGACTCTTATGTGTCCCCAATCCCTATATCCTCGTGTGAGATCTGTTTGTTGAATGTTTCTGAATCCGATTGTTTTATGACCAATTGATTGTCTGCTGTTTTCAAAAGAGTTTTGGTACTCTTCTCAAACTGTCTTTTACAACCAAACTATTTCCTGTTTCAGAAAACCTTTTCACTCCTAGAGTCATCTCTGTACTATTTTCAAAACCTTTTCAAAACCGTGTCAAGCACTCTCACTTTACTCTTAGATTACTAGGTTCTGCCCCTCTGATATGTGTACTGCCTTGAGACCCTTGAGATCTCTCTGAACTCTGGCATATCAGGGCTGGCACTTCCACACTGCAATAATCAGTTATTATTTGAGAAGGGTCTAGGTGTGAGCACTTCCCGGGATCCATGAGGTCCTTTGGGAACTCTGACACACCTAGACGTGAAATTGGCTATGGAACTCTGGCATTTGAGACTACTGGAGGCTTGGAAATCATTTGGGCCTGCTTCAGGCTCCCTATAGCTTAGCTTCTATTTTATTTATGTAATTTATATTCAGTTCTTGGCCTGTAATAATTATTGTAAACAAACATTGGGGTGATTAGTGAAAAGGGGTGGGTAGCTGCATATTGTGGGAAATCAGGTAGATAACATGCCTGTAGGGTCTATTTCAATTCAAAATGTGTTTGTTAGATAATATGCCTATAGGACCTGCTTGGGTGAATTCTACATGCTTTACTTTCACACAATTAGGAGCCATGCCTATAGGATCTAAATCAGCTCTATAATTAGATATCATGCCTATAGGGTGTAAAGTAATTGAAGTTCAGTTTCCACTACAACATGTATTCAAATTCATCTCCTCAGAAATCATGTCAATAGGATTAAAACCGGCTTTAGTAGAAATCATGGCTATAGGATCTAAAATCGGCCTAACTTTAACTCACGCTTGGAAGTTCTGAATCAGATTAACTAACCTACTCGTTTCTCAATCAATGTCAGTAGAAAGCATGCCTATAGGGTTCAAATTGCCCATTTGGAAACTGTTTACTGTTTTTCTGCATTCCTAATCTATAATAGATACCATGCTCATAGGACATCACTGTTATACATCTAGGCAAGCCTATAGGGCGATTAAAATTCTGCAACTGTAAAGCCATGTTCTACAATCTGCAATTGCTCATATTCAACGGGTCTAAAATCAGTAGGCAAACTGAATAGGTCTTTGATACTTTGGTCCTAATTCAATACTATATACTCTCAGCTCACCTAGATATCATGTTCTAAGGTTTTTTTTCTCTTAAACGGTTGTTTGAGACGTGCACTTATTTGTTTCTGCTTGCGGAGGTAAAATGTGAGCCTTTAATTGTTCCCCCCCCTTTTATGCATTCCTACTTATTTTGGTTGACGCTTAGACTTTTCTCCTTTAAACACTTTAGGATGGTCTAGAACTACCCAAATTAGAGGTCCTAAATACATCCAGGGCCACAAAGAAGGGACGAGTAGTGCACGCATAAGATACCTTTCAAGGCTGCTAGAACGTTTTAGGCTATGACCAAGGGGAGGGAATCAGGTAGTAAGGATATGATGACTACGCGCTTAAGCCAAGTGTAGCCCCTCATGGAGGAGTGATTACCGGGCATTGTGTGGGTATGATCCTGTAGGCTAACCAACCTAGGACCCCCTTTTCCTTACTCTCGTTGTTTAAATGAATTTGCTTTTCTTTATACATGTGCAACTTGTTCAAGCTTTTTCCCTTGTTTCATTACTTGAATCATACATGTGCTTAGAATGTCAAAACATGCCTTTACTTGCAAGTACGTGGTAAAACTGTTTTTCTGTTAAATTGACTAATTCATATAAGTATAAGTTCGGCCGGCACCCACCGTTGTGGACCGCGAGGGGTGCCTAACACCTTCCCCTCAAGGTTATTTCGAGCCCTTACCCTAAATCTCTGGTAATGCAAACTAGTCCATGAGTTAATTGCTCAAGGTGCCCTAACGCACCATAATTCGTTAGGTGGCGACTCTTCAATTACCCAATTCCCAAAAGGAAAAGAGTTATTCCCCCATGAAATGTCAAAACCCGGACGTTCTCCGCGAGGAGGAAAAAAAAGGGGGCGCGACAGCATGGCGACTCTGTTGGGGATATATTTAGGCTCTTACCACAACAAACTTATTTTTGTGAATTAGTTTAAGCATGCTCTATCCCACGTACCCTTCTCCCTTACTTGAATCTAACTGCTTATTTTTTTAGCATTTATGACTTCTTTATTTCCCTGAAACTGACATGTCTCTTTGTTTTCTTCTTCTGTTACTGTCTTTCAATCATTTAAATACTGCATTTATTATTTTCTTACGTGCAAATACTTGACAACATGGTGTTATTGTTGCATATACTCCACATCATATTCCACTCGTGCGTATCAAAATCCTATAGCAACGCTTGATGAGTGGTTGCGCTCTTCCAATTTATTACCCTCAAATTCGGAAAGGCTTATTTGCGGTAAAACTAGTCGATCAGCGGTGCAGTCGATGGTTCCGTGCCTTTTCCCCTCAAGTTGTCCGCTTGAGGGTACCAGTCTAGACCCTCGTAGTAACCTTACTCTGATCGTAATTGTGCATGCATCATGGTCAAACCTAGCCGGATTAATAAGTTGTCCACATAATAATCCTTTAACACAAGCCTTATCTAAAAGTCCACCGGGGTTTCCATAATCCCAACGGACATAACCACGTTCTGTGCATTAATTTGGAGAACTAAATGCCAATATGCTAATCATGAATGTACAATAGCCGAGTCTGGTGGGGGCAAAGGGCCTAACTTTTTTGTTTTGCAAAAAATGAGATGCTGAAGGAAGCAAGGGAGGACATCTGGCTAGAGCCTACTTGCTGCTGGGTCTGCGCGAGCTGGGGGACCTGTACGATGGAGTTAGGAAGATCAAATCTGGGGAAGGTCCTTCTGGGACCAAATAGACTAGGTTTATTTGCTTTCCTAAAATGTAATAAGGCCAAGTGCCAGTAGTGACTTATTTTTCTATTATCTTAGTGTCGTTTTGGGATTCGTCTATTATTCATATTATGAAATGAGGCATTTATTGTAATCTAAAGTTCTCCAAATCTATTTGTCGCTAGGCCTACCTCGGGCACAACGAGACTCCAAAATTAGGATGCGAATTTACATTCCTGCAATATGTGTTTAAATACTACAACACTTCAAAATCCTTACTAACTTGTTACCTTTTTGTTTTTTCCTTTATTTTGATTATTCCCATTCCCTAAGGTTGGTTCACTCATACTGGCATCATCAGCGTATCATACCAGATCTAGAGGCCCTCCACCTCCTCCTCCTCCAAGCAATACAAAAGGCAAAGGAAACACAAAAATGGACGACTTAAGTGGTACTCGAAAGGAGAATGTTGAGAAAGCAGAAACTTCAGACGGTCGGAGTACTCCGGCACCAAATGATCTAGTCTTGAGAGTGGAACAAAAGATACTGGAACTACAAGGAGAGCTTGAGCAGGTTCGCAACTTGGCAAACTTATCACTCACCCTGAATTTCCCCGACATCAATCAACAGAACACAAAGAACCTGGCACCTCCAGAAAACACATCAAACAAAAACCCTCATGCACCATAACCCCACCTCAAAATCTCAATCCCTTACCAATACCAACTTCACCGCAACACCACCACCAATCAATCCAATACCCACTAACCGCCATACCACACTCCCCAAAACACACCACAACCCTTCCCCGATCCTCAAAACTCTACCAATGACCATCACTACACCCAAGTCACTGGCACTCATCAAAACAACCCCATATATGTGGAGACCATACCTCACTCTACTCAACCAACTTCCTATGCACCAGAATCCTTAGAGAAGGACCAGCTCATTAAAAACATGCTTGAAGAACTCAAGAAATTGACAAGTCGGGTTCAGGGTGTCGAAGGCGACAAAGGTATAGAAGGTTTGAATTATGAAGACCTATGCATACAGCCAGATGTGGAACTGCCGGAGGGGTACAAACCTCCTAAGTTTGAGATATTTGACGGTACAGGTGATCCTAGGGTTCATCTAAGGACCTATTGCGATAAGCTTGTCGGGATCGGAAAGGACGAAAAGATTCGGATGAAACTCTTCATGAGAAGTCTTACTGGTGATGCTTTGTCCAGGTACATCAGCCAGGATCCCAAGAAATGGTCCAATTGGGTAGGTATGGCATCAGATTTCATGGACCGATTCAGCTTCAACACAGAAAATGCACCGGATGTTTTGTACATCCAGAATCTTAAGAAGAAACCCACTGAGACTTTCCGTGAGTATGCTACCCGCTGGAGGTCGGAAGCGGCCAAGGTCAGGCCATCTTTGGACGAAGAACAGATGAACAAGTTCTTCGTCAGAGCACATGACCCGCAGTATTACAAAAAGTTGATGGTTATTGAAAACCATAAATTCTCCGATATCATCAAGCTTGGGGAAAGAATTGAGGAAGGCATCAAGAGCATGATGGTAATGAATTTTAAGGCATTACAGGCCACAAATAAAGCATTGCAATCAGGCGGCATATCAAAGAAGAAAGACGTTGGGGCAGTAATGGTGGCTCAGGGCCTGAAATCTCCACTTACCTATCGAACACCTCTGCCCACATATCAAACACCTCCATCCACATACCAAGCACCACCACCTACATATCAACCATCATCTCCCAGATATTCCCAACCAGCCACTGTCTATCATACCTATAACTCCCAACCACCTCATTTCCAATCGTCTCCGACTCGCCAAAATTATCCAAGGTCGAGACCCAATTTCGACCGCATGCCACTCAGACAATACACCGCCATCGCTGAACCCATTGACCAGCTGTATGAAAGGTTGAAAGCCACATGTTACGTCACCCCTGTTCCCGCTGTGGCACTAGAGAATCCATCCCAATGGGTCAATCCTAACAAAACTTGCATGTACCATTCCGGTATAAAGGGGCACACCACTGACGAATGCCAAGCATTAAAAGACAAGATCCAGACGCTGATTGACAACAAGGTTATACAGGCAATGGAGGCCACACCCAATGTTCGCAACAACCCTCTCCCTGATCATAGAGGTGGTGGAATACATGTGATAGAAACGAACGAAGAGTGGGATCCTGAGGGGTTGATTGGGCTTATTCGGGAAGGTGATAACTTTAAACCCTCAGTCACACTCACTCCTATTGTATTACAGACTCAGTCGCCAATCAAGGTTAAGGTAGCTGCATCAGTTCCATTTGAGGTAGAGGTGGCTCCGCCTGCGGCCACCCCGGCTCCATTTGAAGTAGAAGTGGCCACACCTTTCACAGTGACAGTATCAACCATACCTCCTTTCCACTCAAAGGCAATACCTTGGGATTACGTTGCTGAAGCTCGGCGAAAAGGGAAGGCAAAGGTAGAAGAATCTGATGCGGCACAAGGAATGACTAGGACCGGAAGAATCTATACACCTGAGCACCTAGGAAGACCAAGTAAGGATGCCACTGCCAAGCAGCCTGTCATTGAAACAGGGCCAGATGACCTTTGTAGGAAAGTACAAGCAAGGGAATATTCCGTCATTGATCATTTGAACAAACCCCAGCTCAGATATCCACCCTGTCACTGTTACAAAATTCAGAAGCACACAAGAACGCTTTGATGAAAGTGTTGAGCGAAGCTTACGTGCCCAATAACATCACTAGTGGAGAGATGTCTAATATGGTAGGACAGCTGTTGGAAAGTCACAAAATCACTTTCCACGAAGATGAGTTGCAACCTGAAGGTCTGAATCACAACAGGGCACTGCACATTACAGTGCGGTGCGAAGACTACTTCATTGCCAGGGTCTTGGTTGACGCAGGTTCAAGCCTCAATATTTGTCCGTTGGACACTCTAAAAAGATTGGACAAAGGTTTTCATGAAATACGGGCAGGAATCATGAATGTGAAAGTTTTCGATGGGTCTCAAAGGGCCACGATCGGGGAGATTAACCTGTGCTTGCAGATGGGGCCAACTTGGTTCGACGTCGAGTTTCAGGTGCTCGACATACCGGCCTCATACAATCTTCTGTTAGTCCGACCATAGATCCATGCCGCTGGGGCTATGGCATCCACACTACATCAATTCGTGAAATCGTCAGGAGGTGATCATTCACGGGGATGGGAGTAACCCCATTTACACCAGTCAAACCATCCCGGTTATTGGAAATAGAAGAAGGCTAGGAGGGGAAACCTATCATCACATTGAACGTGTCAATGCCGTCGAGAAAGATAAATGGTGGAGCAGTAAAATAGAGAGCATACTGGCATGGTCTGGGTATGAACCCGGCAAAGGGCTTGGGAAGAATCTCCAGGGTATCACTAAACCGATACGGCTGAAGGGTCATTGTACTACCTTCGGGCTCGGATATCAGTACACATGGCAAGAGTATAATGATTGGTCTCCTCCATGGCATGGACCGTACTACCCTTTCGAGCAACCAGTGCCACGTCTGGATCAAGCCTTTCACCAAGCTGGTATAATATGGAGAACTGCAGAAGAGGAAGCATTAGCTGGGCTGAAGAATCTGTTCTTGGAAGACGAAGACATGGATTGCAATGCAATAATTGAGGAGGAGGAGGAAGAAGGCCTCACTATTCAGACTGTGAAGAAGGGAGTTGTTCTCAGGAACTGGACCGCCATACCATCCCGAGCCCGCCGAGTCCCTGGGTAGCTTGCAGACTTTATTAGCCATTCTAGGCATTTAAGATTTTCAGTAATTTTGTTTTTAAAGACTAATTTGTTTCAAAATAAATGCTTGATCCATCGAGCCGTACTCGTCTGGTTGTTTTTCAGTTTTAATCAAATGCATTGCTCTTTATTATTCATTCATTATTATTTTCTACATTTTTTCTTTCTATAGCGTTATTATTACTTTTCCTGATGAACCGGTGACTGTGACATGTAATGAGGCAACGCAACATGAGGATAGTGATTTTGATGAAGAAGACGAGATACCCGAGGAAGTTGTTAGGGAGGTGGAAAACTTTGAGAATAAGCCTAAGTCCAATCTGGAAGAAACCGAAGCAGTAAACTACGGGGACGCTGAGACCGTTAAGGAGACTCGCATCAACATTCACTTATTACCAACAGAAAAGGAAGAGTACATTCGCTTCTTAAGGGAGTATGAGGACATTTTCGCATGGTCATATGATGACATGACAGGTTTGAGCATGCCCATAGTGTCTCACAAGTTACCTACCAAACCAATGTGTCTGCCAGTGAAGCAGAAACTCAGAAAATTCAAACCAGATATGAGCCTAAAAATCAAGGATGAAGTTACTAAGCAGATCAAAGCCAAAGTTCTCAGGGTGGTTGAGTACCCAACTTGGTTTGCTAACATTGTGCCAGTACCGAAGAAAGATGGGAAAGTCAGAGTATGTGTTGACTATCGAGATTTAAACAGAGCAAGTCCCAAGGACGACTTTCCACTGCCAAACATACACATCCCGATCGATAATTGCGCCAAGCATGAACTCCAATCTTTTGTAGATTGCTTCGCGGGTTATCACCAGATCTGGATGGACGAAGAGAACACGGAGAAAACAGCCTTTATTACACCATGGGGGGTATACTGCTACAAGATGATGCCATTTGTTCTAAAAGATGCTGGGGCTACCTACATGAGAGCCATGACAACCATCTTCCATGATATGATACACAAGGAGAACGAGGTATATGTGGACGACGTCATTATCAAATCCAAGAGGGTCGTAGACCACATAGAAGACTTGAGAAAGTTCTTCGACAGACAAAGGAGGTACAACTTGAAACTGAACCCCGCCAAGTGTGCATTCGGGGTTCCCGCAGGAAAGTTATTGGGATTCATTGTCAGCCGTCGAAGGATCGAGCTAGATCCGTCTAAAGTCAAGGCTATTCAGGAGTTACCGCCACCTAGGAGCAAAAAGGACGTGATGAGCTTCCTTGGGCGTCTCAATTATATCAGTTGCTTCATAGCACAGTCCACAGTCATATGTGAACCCATCTTCAAGATGCTGAGGAAAGATGCCGAGACAAGCTGGACCGAAGATTGTCAGAAAGCTTTTGACAAAATCAAGGAGTACCTGTCCACGCCACCGGTCTTGGTCCTGCCAGAGCCGGGATGGCCTTTGCTACTCTATCTATCTGTATTGGATGGAGCCTTCAGATGCGTTGTGGGACAACATTATGAGACAAGGAGAAAGGAGCAAGACATATATTACTTGAGTAAGAAGTTCACACCTTACGAAGCACGGTACTCTCTGCTGGAACGCACGTGTTGTGCTTTATCTTTGGACGACCCAGAAGTTCAGGCATTACTTCTGTGCCTATACCACATACCTCATATCCAGGATGGATCCTTTGACGTATATATTTCAGAAACCCACGCCGACCGGGAAGTTGTCCAAATGGCAGATACTGTTGAGTGAGTTCGATATCGTCTACGTAACTCAAAAGGCGGTCAAAGGAAAAGCATTGGCAGATCATCTTGCTGAGAATCCGGTGGGAGGAGAATACGAACCCTTGAAAACGTATTTTCCTGACGGACGAAGAGGTGTCGTTTGTAGGAGAGGACATTACCGAAGCGTATGACCGTTGGAGGATGTTCTTTGACGGAGCTGTAAATTTCAAAGGAGTGGGCATTGGAGCAGTTTTGGTATCAGAAACAGGTCAACATTATACGGTATCAGCTAAACTCAGATTTCCCTGCACCAACAACATGGCAGAATATGAGGCCTGCATACCAGGACTCAACATGGCAATCGACATGAACGTTCAGGAGCTGCTGGTAATCGGTGATTCAGATTTGCTTGTGCACCAGGTACAAGGGGAGTGGGCCACCAAGAATTCCAAGATATTACCATATCTGCACCATGTGCAGGAATTGAGAAAGAGGTTCGCCAAGATAGAGTTTCGGCATGTACCCAGAATTCATAATGAGTTTGTCGATGCATTGGCCACCTTGTCATCTATGATACAACATCCGACAAGAATTTCATTGATCCCATCCTAGTAAAAGTCCATAATCAACCGGCTTATTGTGCCCATGTTGAGGAAGAAACGGATGGAAAGCCTTGGTTCTATGACATCAAGAATATTTGGCAAGAGGAGAATATCCGGAGCATGCAAACCACACTCAGAAACGCACACTCCGGAGATTGTCCAATTACTTCTTCCACAGCGGAGGAAATTTGTACAGGAGAACTCCTGATTTAGGATTGCTAAGATGTGTCGACGCAAAAGAAGCTTCTTTAAGCTACTTGAGGAGATACATGCTGGGACCTGCGGCCCGCATATGAATGGTTTTGTCTTGGCCAAGAAGATACTCAGGGCCGGTTACTTTTGGATGCCCATGGAGATCGACTGCATCCAGTATGTCCGCAAATGCTACCAATGTCAAGTGCATGCTGATATGATAAAAATGCCGCCAAATGAGCTCAACGCAAAAAGCTCGCCTTGGCCATTCGCCGCCTGGGGAATGGATGTCATCGGTCCGATTGAGCCCACTGCTTCAAACGGACACAGGTTTATTCTAATGGCCATTGATTACTTCACAAAATGGGTAAAGGCTGCATCTTACAAAGTTGTAACCAAGAAAGCCGTCGCAGACTTTGTCGAGGATCGTATTGTTTGCCGATTCGGAGTTTTCCGAGTCCATTGTCACTGATAATGCCGCCAACCTCAACAGTGATCTGACGAAAGCCATGTGCGTAACTTTCAAAATCAAGCATAAGAACTCCACAACCTATAGACCTCAGATGAATAGAGCCGTGGAAGCCACCAACAAAAACATCAAAAAGATACTAAGGAAGATGGTAGAAAACCACAAACAATGGCACGAGAAGCTACCTTTTGCTCTGTTGGGATACCGCACTATAGTTCGCACATCAATCGGAGCAACTCCCTACATGCTGGTTTATGGCACCGAGGCTGTCATCCCAGCCGAGGTAGAGATTCCTTCTTTAAGGATTATATAGGAAGCTGAACTCAGTGATGCAGAATGGATAAGGAGCCGCTACGAACAATTGGCCCTTATAGACGGGAAAAGGATGAATGCAGAATGCCACGATCAGCTTTATCAGAACAGAATGTCCAGAGCTTTCAACAAAAGGGTCAAACCAAGTCAATTTGCACCAGGACAGTTGGTGCAGAAGAAGATCTTCCCACATCAAGATGAAGCCAAAGGGAAATTCTTTCCCAACTAGCAAGGTCCTTACATGGTTCACAGGGTGATAACAGGAGTAGCACTCATACTTGCAGAAATGGACGGAGAAATCTGGCCAAAACCGATCAATTCAGACGCAGTCAAAAGATACTATGCTTAGACTATTTATATTTCCTCATCTGATGTAATTGAACTACACTTGACTTGATTCCCGTTTAAGAGGGGATACATAAGCAGCCTTATGGGTTTGGTCATATCATAATAAAATTTCCATTTCCCCCCAAGATCAGAAACTGGGGCAGAATTTTGAGGAGGACCCTCAAAATTCTGGAGCAAGTCCAGCCAACGCCAACATATGTCAAACAGTCAGAAATCGATTAAGAAACTATGGTAGAATTTTGAGAAGAATTCAAAATTCCGAAGGAGGTTCAACAAGACTCGTTACTCGCAAGCGACCTAAGGATCATCTACCAAACTGGGGCAGTGTCTCTGAAAATTCTAACATAAGAGAGTTGCAGTGTCTCTGAAATGTGTTACAATCACTAGTTCATCTAAATTACTGGATATTTCGATATGTTTCTAAATAACTCTATTTTTTAATCAGTAATTGCATATTTTTATTTCCGTAACAGTCAGGTTACCCAGGAAACTCAAAAGGCCTCTAGAACGGAGCAAAGCAAGGCCAGCGGATAGAAGCACGAACCAAACTCCCCCCCCTAAAACATACAATTTTTGTTTGAACGCAGGTACATCTGACGTAGCAATAGCGCCCGCAAATATATACACGTAACAAGATCACTATCAATCAGTCCCTCAGACACCGAATATATCTCCAGCTAACACATATGCTACTCTTATTTGCTACTCTCTATCTGCATGAGGCTAATCCCTGCCTCCCTGATTGCATGAGGCTAATCCCTGCCTCCCTACCTACATGAGGCTAATCCTTGTCTCCCCATTTGCATAAGGCTAATCCTTGCCTCCCTAATTGCATGAGGCTAATCCCTGCCTCCCCACCTACATGAGGCTAATCCCTGCCTCCCTACCTGCATGAGGCTAATCTTTGCCTCCCCATTTGAATGAGGCTAATCTCTGCCTCCCTAATTGTATGAGGCTAATCCTTGCCTCCCCAGTTGCATGAGGTTAATCCCTGCCTCCCTACCTGCATAAGGCTAATCCTTGCCTCTCCATTTGCATGAGGCTAATCCCTGCCTCCGTAATGGCATGAGGCTAATCCCTGCCTCCCCACTTGCATGAGGCTAATCCCTGCCTCCCCACTTGCACGAGGCTAATCCCTGCCTCCCTAATTGCATGAGACTAATACTTGCCTCCCCATTTACATGAGGCTAATCCCTGCCTCCCTAATTGTATGAGGCTAATCCTCGCCTCCCCACTTGCATGAGGCTAATCCTTGCCTCCATACTTGCATGAGGCTAATCCTTGCCTCCCTAATTGCATGAGGCTAATCCTTGCCTCCCTGTTTACATGCGGCTAATTCTGGCCTCCCCATTTGCATGAGGCTAATCCCTTCCTCCCCATTTGCATGGGACTAAACATTGTCCCTCCTTGCATAAATGTTGCTCTACTCCGGTACTATTTATTTGCTCTTCTGCCGGGCTAAGCTCTGCCCTCATCTCGCAAGAATAAGCCTTGTCTTGTCAACATCTTATTGTTGCATCTCATGGGCTAAAATATCGCCAATCTGTCCAAAGGCGTCATAGTCTAAAGGCATCATCCACATAGCCAGAAGACATCATGCCATGGCCTGAGGATCCCTCAAATTTGCATATCTTTATTCAAAGGCATCATGGTTCGGAGGCACCATCTGCATGGCCCGAGAACACCATTTCATGGCCTGTGAATCCGTCACTAAAAAATTCATGGACCAGGACATCATGGTCCGAGGACGTCACCCTTAACCGTCCAAAGACAACTTTCATGGTCCAAAGGGAACCTGCATCATGTTTAAATTTTCACACAAATACGGGTTCGTAGCATCTCTTTATCTGCAGGTGATCAGCAAGCAACTGCTATCCTAGCAGGAGCGACCTCGCTCTAGTTCCTTCAAACTACCTCAAACTTAACCGTTCACCATAATCGCTCTTGCATTTCGTGTCCGTTCTTGCAATGACTTCATTGGTATATTCCTCCAATGAATCTAGAACTACACATGGTCTGATTCCTATAAACCAGGGATATGTAGGCAACTCAAGACTGGAGGCCGGCCTCTATCTTTCAAAACATCCCATTCGGTTAAAATTGGCCATCATTTCTATACCCGAAACTCTTTCATCCTTCTCGGGTAAAGAGGGGCAGCTGTTGATACCCAATTTTTCCTCATATATTTTTTTGGATACATATATATACTTTCAAAATAGCACATATGCAGTTATCAGCACGCATAAACATTTTTATAATTTTTCTATAATTTTAAAAGCTCCAAATCAATTTATTTCCTCTCTTTTTATTTATATAAATATCCAATAATTATCCTCCAAATTACTTTTGTGAGGATTTAGCCATCTAAATTCATTATTTATGCCAACATAGTGTTAAAATATTTTTAGTGCATTATTGTAGTTATATTTATATTTTTTGGCTAAATTGCACATCTTTGCAATAATAGTCCATACTAATGTATAATTACCTTATTTATGCATAAAATGGTCTTCCATATTTTAAAATGTTAAATAACTATTTTAAATCATTTTTATTACACAAAGATATTTTTGGAATTCATTTATTATTTTTTATAAATTATTTAGTTATTAAAAATGACTTTTTAAAATCTGGCCCGATTTTATTTCAATTTCGGCCTTAATTTAACACAACACCCAGCCCAATTATAAACCCAAAATATACCCAGCCCAATACCCATCTGCCTCAACCTAATACCCAGGCAAATCCTGGCCGTTGATCATTGTGATCAGCGGTCCAGATTGACCCTTACCTAAAATAAGCCAAACGGCCCCCCAAACCCTCTCATTTCCTCACCAACCGCCGCCCTGAAATCCCTCTCCTCTCTCAAAAGCTCTCAAACCTAACCCTAATCGGACCTCGCCGTCACTCATCTATGGCTATCTATGGTGGCTTCTCACCCTCCCCCCAGGCCTCTAGTAGCCTCTCTTGTACTGGTATCATCATCTCCACGGTCCTCAAGGGACCAGGGTTAGTTTGCTTGCATCTATGGCCATTTCTCACCTGTTTCAGGTTGTCCTGGTTTGATTCTGAGTGAGATATTTCTATATCTATGGGTTTCTAGGTTTGCTTCATCTCTGTGATTGTTCTTCTCGAAACCCTAATTTCTTTCTTCTGAACTTCTTATATCTATATAGATCTGAGATGGTTTGGACCTATTTCATATGAGTTTTACAATAACCTTTTGGTTTTCTTACAAGAATCGTATGATTTTCGAATGATTTTTCATTTTTTCTAAACTAGGGTTTTCAGAAATTTCTTTTTCCAAAACATTTGGTAATTCGAGTGTTTAATCTTCTGTTTCTATATGTTTTAACCGATTTCGTTAGGATTGCTCTAGCTTCAACTCGTTTATACTAAAAGCCCTAATTTTTCCGACTCTTTTGTTTAGTTTCTGAGTTACTTGTGTACTTCCTTTGTACGTGCCTTGGTTCTTGCGATTTCTCTTTAGCCATTTAAATGTCTCGTGATTTTCTTATCCTAATATGCCTCTACTAAGTTCTTGGTTCAACTTTTCTACTGATCCTATATGTCTATGTTCATTCTGACTGTTATTTCTTGCCTTATTTAAGTTGTTTGTGAATTTCGCTGATTCTTTACGTGATTTCTCCTTAATTGCAATTTTCAGTTTGAATTGATCCCTTTTCCCTAACAAAGTCCTTGATTCTTATTTCACTCGGTTTGACTGAAATTCTTGCCTCAATTAGTTCCCTCTTGCCTTATTTGTTATTTACTGATTCTCGCTAACTATTTCCTTATTTGAACCCCTATTCATTCACCCTTAATTACCTTACATGATTTCCTTCCTTAAAATGTTTGTCTTGCTTTTACTGTTCATTGATTGTCCCTTGATTAAGGGGAAGACTTACTGATTTACATGTGTGATTGATTCCATGAATTTCCCTGATTGCTACTTAATTGATCCCTTACCTTATTTTGTTTAACTCTTGATTATTATATAAACTCCCTCCTATTCTCACTTCAGACGAACATTAGTTCACAAAAGCAAACTTACACTCTAAAGCTCTCTTTTCTTCTCTGCTACTTGTGATATTCACTGGTCTAGCCGGCTGAAAGCCAAGGCTAGATATTGGAACTACATCTGCTTCATATTCTGCACTCTTTTCTTCAACTGGTATGTCTCTAGTTAAATTTTGAAACCCAAACCCTATGTGTTTCATTCCTACACTAGTTCATCAGCTATGAATTCAACCTGTTTTCCTGCTTACTTTTTTGCCTAGTATGTCTAAACTATGTCCTGTTCAATGTATGATTAGCATGTCTACACTTCACTTAGTTATCTGATACTTCACCAGCCTGTTTGTGAATATCTGTTTAATCCCTTAATTATGTGATCATGTTGGTTATGTGATGTATATGATTGACCCTACCTGTATATTTAATCCTATTCAAGATATATCAGGATTTCTATATTACATCTGTGATCTCTGCCTTAACTATTTACTGCCCATGACTAGCCTGCTAAGTCTCTAAGATCCTAAGTGTTTTATGCAGTTTTTGACTGTATGTTTCCTCTATACTCTATCCATGTACCCCCAATATGACTCTTATGTGTCCCCAGTCCCTTTATCCCCTTGTGAGATCTATTTGTTGAATGTTTCTAAATCTGATTATTTTATGACCAATTGATTGTTTGCTGTTTTCAAAAGAGTTTTGGTACTCTTCTCAGACTGTCTTTTACCACCAAACTATTTCCTGTTTCAGAAAACCTTTTCACTCCTAGAGTAATCTCTGTACTATTTTCAAAACCTTTTCAAAACTATGTCAAGCACTCTCACTTTACTCTTAGATTACTAGGTTCTGCCCCTTTGATATGTGTACTGCCTTGAGACCCTTGAGATCTCTCTGAACTCTGGCATATCAGGGCTGGCACTTCCATACTGCAATAATCAGTTATTATTTGAGAAGGGTCTAGGTGTGAGCATTGTCCGGGATCCATGAGGTCTTTAGGGAACTCTAACATACCTAGGCATGAAATGGGCTATGGAACTTTGGCATTTGAGACTACTGGAGGCTCTGAAATTATTTGGGCCTGCTTTAGGCTCCCTATAACTTAGCTTCTATTTTATTTATATAATTTATATTCAGTTCTTGGCCTGTAATAATTATTGTAAATAAACATTGGGGTGATTAGTGAAAAGGGGTGGGTAGCTGCATATTGTGGGTAAAATCAGGTAGATAACATGCCTATAGGGTCTATTTCAATTCAAAATGTGTTTGTTAAATAATATGCCTATAGGACCTGCTTTGGTGAATTCTGCATGCTTTACTTTCACACAATTAGAAGCCATGCCTATAGGATCTAAATCAGCTCTATAATTAGATATCATGCCTATAGGGTGTAAAGTAATTGAAGTTCAATTTCCATTACAGCATGTATTCAAATTCATCTCCTTAGAAATCATGTCAATAGGATTAAAACCGGCTTTAATAGAAATCATGCCTATAGGATCTAAAATCGGCCTAACTTTAACTCACGCTTGGAAGTTCTGAATCAGATTTACTAACCTACTCGTTTCTCAATCAATGTCAGTAGAAAGCATGCCTATAGGGTTCAAATCGCCCGTTTGGAAACTGTTTACTGTTTTACTGCATTCCTAATCAATAATAGATGTTCATAGGACATCACTGTTATACGTCTAGGCAAGCCTATAGGGCGATTAAAATTCTGCACCTGTAAAACCATGTTCTGCTATCTGCGATTGCTCATATTCAACGGGTCTAACATCAGTAGGCAAGCTGAATAGGTCTTTGATACTTTGGTCCTAATTCAATATTGTATACTCTCAGCTCACCTAGATATCATATTCTAAGGTTTTTATTTCCTCTTAAGCGGTTGTTTGAGACGTGCACTTATTTGTTTCTGCTTGCGGAGGTAAAATGTGAGCCTTTAATTGTCCCCCCCCCCCCCTTAATGCAGTCCTACTTGTTTTGGTTGATGGTTAGACTTTTCTCCTTTAAACACCTTAGGATGGTCTAGAACTACCCAAATTAGAGGTCCTAAATACCTCCAGGGCCACAAAGAAGGGACGGGTAGTGCACGCATAGGATACCTTTCAAGGCTGCTAGAACGTTTTAGGCTATGACCAAGGGGAGGGAATCGCGTAGTAAGGATATGATGACTACGCGCTAATGCCACGTGTAGCCCCTCATTGAGGAGTGATTACCGGGCATTGTGTGGGTATGATCCTGTAAGCTAACCAACCTAGGACCCCCTTTTCCCAACTCCCGTTGTTTAAATGAATTTACTTTTATTTATATATGTGCAACTTGTTCAAGCTTTTTCCCTTGTTTCATTACTTGAATCATACATGTGCTTAGAATGTCAAAACATACCTTTACTTGCAAGTACGTGGTAAAACTATTTATCTGTTAAATTGACTAATTCATATAAGTATAAGTTCGGCCGGGACCCACCGTTGTGGACCGCGAGGGGTGCCTAACACCTTCCCCTCAAGGTTATTTCGAGCCCTTACCCTAAATCTCTGATAATGCAAACTAGTCCATGAGTTAATTGCTCAAGGTGCCCTGACGCACCATAGTTCGTTAGGTGGCGACTTTTCAATACCCAATTCCCAAAAGGAAAAGAGTTATTCCCCCATGAAATGTCGAAACCCGGACGTTCTCCGCGAGGAGGAAAAAGAAGGGGGCGCGACATATATCATTTGTAGATCTTTAGTTATAAAAATACTTGATGTGCATATGTTCATGGAACATACTTCTATCCTTATGATAATATATATAGCTATTATAAGTTGTACATTAAAGTTATAAAATATTTGCTTAAATATTTAGAATTACTATTAGTAATAGTCTTAGAAAATCTGCATGGTTGTTATAGAGGGGTAATTTTTCAAAGAGCGTATTGTCATAAAGATAGTTGTTGCTGCTATAGGTAGAATGCTGTTATAGAGAGGTAAAATATAACATAAAATATCGGTTCTGAGAAATAAGTATACGGTCAAAATCAGGCACGCCCGATTTCCCAGGCTTGAGGGATCGCCTTAGGTACGAGTTCGGGTACCGAGTTCGAGATTGACGAACCAGACTCAAGCTCGAAGACAGAATGCAATGATCGAAGAAAGGAGTACGAGAAATACCGAAGCCGAGTATGCTCGACCCCGAATAATGCCTTTATGGATTTGTAACAGAATGAGCAAGATCCTGCCACATCCCCAAGATCATGGCGCAAATCCCGGAACAGGATTGTACGATTCCGTACTAGGCGGTTAGACAGCTGTCCCAATAATATTCTTTACTTTAAATGGAAATGTACCTTATTTAGGGTTTCCCTATTATATAAAGGGGACCCCAATCATTTGTAACATCATCTAATCATTGGAAAAGAATATACTATCTTACTTGTCTGGCTCATTGCTCATCAGACTTGTCTTTTCTCTCTACTGTTCTTACTTTATTGTTCTTGGTTCATCTCGAGGTCACTAAGCTCGAGGTCAGAACTGCTTGAGTAACACTGGTTTGATTCACTTGTTTCTTTCATTTGTACCTCACATTTCTTTATTATTAATTGGTATTGGACTAAATCACATATCTTTAAAACCACAAATCAAATTTAATTGTTACTCGTATTTTTGAGGTAAACAGTTTGGTGCCCACCGTGGGGATAAGAGGGACTGCGGCTGGGGAGACGAGGTCTTGGTTCACCATCGGTCTGGGATATCGGGGGGATTCTCAACATTAAAGTCCTTTTTTATCACACAAGGTCCGGGGGTGATTTCATGAAGGGCCGACAGCACCACCAGTTTGGCCGGCCGGGCAATAGAAGAAGACGATGCTTTCTCTTTTTGAGGGACTGTTTTGGAAGTTTTAGCCATAGAAGGAGTTCAGGCGGTGGCAAAGTGTGGTGTTTTATGCGATCTTGGCATTTTCCGATGATCAGAGTAAAAGTAGTGTGAAGAGAAAGAGATGAAGGGGAAAAGTGAGCAGAATAAATGCAATGAAGAGGTAAAGTTTTTGGTCCAAAGAAGAAACTCCATTTTTATAGATAAAAAGCGACGGTTCAGCGGCGCTACTGGCCGACCATTACTGGCATGCATTTAATGTTTTGGGGAAGCGAACCGACGGAACGTTTCGGTCACTTCAAGCGCCCACGTCACGGGAATGACATCATCATTAGAGACTCCCGAGAATCGAAGTTCAAATCCTTTCTTATCATCTTACTTTAAGAAACGCGGGGACTATCTGTATACGGTCGAAATCAGGCACGCCAGATTTCCCAGTGTCACGACCCAACTTTCCCTCCGTTTGGGTATAGTTATGGCACCTAGTCTTAGGGACTAGGTAAGCCTGACTCATACTGAAATACCACAATAATAAATGAAATCTAACAATTTTGAAGCAGAAATCTCTACAAATTTAAAATTCCCAAAACCCGGTGGTACAAGTCATAAGCTCTATACTCAGCAATCTCAAGGAGCCTCCTATCCGATAAGGGTGCTTAGCCATGTGTATGCTTGTGCAAGTGTCCTAACGTAGTTCATACCAGCTAGTAATCATAAGGACAAGAACGAACAACACATATATTGTTTACACAAGGATAGGATCAATGAAAACAACAGCATCAGAACACAGTGATAATAACAGGGGATCTCCCAGGATAGCATCCCGTAGTCCCAAACGTAAATGTACAGAGGATCTCCCCGGATACCGTCCCGTAGTCCAAATCATAAATGTGCAGGGGGATCTCCCGGAATACCATTCCGTAGTCCTAAAGTAAATATCCAGTACAGGGGGATCTCCCGGGATACCGTCCCGTAGTCCCAAACATAAATGTGTAGGAGGATCTCCCGGAATACCGTTCCGCAGTCCCAAAGTAAATATGTAAAACAGGGTCCCGGGATACCGTCCCGTAGTCCCAAACATAAATGTGTAGGGGAATCTCCCGGAATACCGTTCCGTAGTCCCAAAGTAAATATGCAGCGCAACCAAAGAGAATATAATTACAGCACGGTAGAAAACTCGTACATCACCACAACAAGTACAACAGCAACAATGACAATAGTACAAAGTACGGAAAGTAAGTCAACTCAAGAACTGTAAATCACGAAGAAACGGTAGGACCAGCTCACAAGGAATAACCATAGAAAAGAATGCTGGCATAAAGGGAACAGTTCAACAAAGGGAAAACTAACATGTAGCAACGATCCCACAATACACAGGTCAATAACAAGGGAATCAACACGAGACAAGTAGTCCCAAATAAAGGCAAGCCAACAAAGATATGGGTTATCTAAACTCCTTTTTAAGGTTGAAGAAATACAAGGATATCCGACAATTCAATTAAGGAAATATGATCTTAGCTTCACTTAAGACTAAACAATTATTAGAGGAGATTATGATAATTCCCAAATAAGACAAGCAGCTATGAAAAGATAGTATGACAATAGGAGAAACGATTTTCTTCAGTTAAGTCAAATAGGAGTCGATTAGGCAATAAGAGTGAATCATGAAGCAATTAATTCCAATTAAGCATGTAGAGGTGAAACTAGTAAATAGGAAACTCATTCATGTCAAGAACACATTCATACATAGTGAATATAAAGATCTAAGAACCCTAAAAGGCCAATTTTCCACAAATAAGTCCGAGCATGCACTCATCACCTTGCGTACACAAACTACAAGCAACATAGAAAACTCAAATCCTAAGGGGAAGTCCCCCACACAAGGTTAGGCAAGATACTTACCTCAAAGACGACAAACCGATACTCTAAAATGCACTTCTCGGGTGAAAAGACCTCCGGACGGCTCAAATCCAATCAATTTGCTTGAAAAACCCCAAAAGAAGCTCCTAAATCCGAAGTTTAAAACTCAAAATTATGAAGGAATTGCCAAACCCTCGACTTATATGAATCTGCCAGAACTTCCGCACCTGCGACCATCTTAACCGCATCTGCGCAACCGCGGGTGCGCCTGACCAATCGCACCTGTGCTCCACTCCGCTTCTGCGCCCAGAGATCCGCTCCTGCGGCGCCGCACGTGCGTTCCAAATTCTCCGCATCTGGGGAGACTGCCCAGACCAACTCCTCTCGCATCTGCGCTTCCTTCTTCACACCTGCGACCATCGCACCTGCACCCAGGGCCCGCAGGTGCGATTATACCAGAACTCAGCCTCCCCAAAACCATGGAAAATTATCCGCAACTCGTCCGAAACACACCCGGGGTCCTCGGGACCCCTTCCAAGTATATCAACAAGTCATATAACCTAACACAGACTCGCTCGAGGTCTCAAATCAGATCAAACAACGTCGAAACGACGAATCATACCATGAATTGAACTTAGGAACTTTCAAATCTTCCAACTTCCAAAACTCGCGCCGAAACCTATCAAATCAATCAGGAATGACGCCAAATTTTGCAGACAAGTCCAAAATGATATAACGGAGCTGCTGCAACTCTCGGAATCGCATTCGGACCATGATATCACAAAAGTCAACTATGGGTCAAACTTCCCCATTTTCCAAACTTCAACTTTTCCAACTTTTGCCGAAATGCCTCAAATTGCCCTACGGACCTCCAAATCTGAATCCGGACGCGCGCCTAAGTTCAAAATCACTACGAAGCTGTCGAGATCACCCAAAACCCATTCCGGTGCCGTTTACTCAAAAGTCTAATTCCGGTCAAATTCTCACCGCTTAAGCTTCCAAAACTAGATTCCTTCTCCCAATTCAACTCTGAATCATCTGGTAACTAAATTCAACCATGCACGCAAGTCGATACACATAATATTAAGTTGTTCAAGACCTTACGTTGCAGAACGTAGCTTAAATTATCAAAACGACCGGCCGGATCATTACACCCAGGCTCGAGGGATCACCTTAGGTCCAAGTTCGGGTAAGGCCGAGTTCGAGATCGACGAACCAGACTCGAGCTCAAAGACAGAATGCAATGCCTGAAGAAAGGAGTACGAGGAATATTGAAGCCGAGTATGCTCGACCCGAATAATGCCGTTATGGATTTGTAACAGAATGAGCAAGATTTCTGCCACGTCCCCAAGATCATGGCGCAAATCCCGGAATAGGATTGTACGATTCCGTACTAGGCGGTTAGACAGATGTCCCAATAATATTCCTTACTGTAAATGGAAATGAATCTTATTTAGGATTTTTCTATTATATAAAGGGGACCCCAATCATTTGTAGCATCATCCAATTATTGGCAAAGAATATACTATCTAACTTTTCTAGCTCATTGCTCATCAGACTTGTCTTTTCTCTCTACTGCTCTTACTTTATTGTTCTTGGTTCATCTCTAGGTCACTAAGCTCGAGGTCAGAACTGCTTGAGTAACACTGGTTTGATTCACTTGTTTCTTTCATTTATACCTCACATTTCTTGATTATTAATTGGTATTGAACTAAATCACATATCTTTAAAACAACAAATCAAATTTAATTGTTACTCGTATTTTCGAGGTAAACAAAAAACTTGGCTTTTATAGTGAATGACTGTTATATAGAGATGTTGTTATAGAGAGGTCCGACTGTATATACTTAATTAGAATAGAAAAATTAAAACACAAAATGTTTCTTGGCATATTAGTCGAACATTCTGAGGAGTGAGGAGTAAAGCATACATAGGGATGGATGCTCTACCTACCTTAGACTGTCTCCTATGATCCCAATGAATTTAGTGATCGTTTCGTCATGAACGACTCTGAACTTCACCTTTTCCAAAAAAAAAAAAAAAAAAAATATACTTGAAGTCAACAAAATTAGTATTAATATAAGAGTTACGGGTCGTTTGGTTTGAGTACGACTTGTGCAGGGATAAGTTATGTTGGGATTAGATATCCTGGTATTTTTTTTATCACTGTTTGATATGTTGTATTAAAAATGACAATTGCATAATTTCTAATAAGAAGGTATAAGTTATCCCGGCACTAATTACCCCACCCTCTATAAGGTATAAGTTATCCCGGTACTAATCTTAATCTTGAGATAACTTATATCAGGTTTATAACCAAACAAAGTATTAAGGTGCATGGTATTAAATTTTTATACCAGCACTATACCTTCTTATACCTCATACCAAACGACCCTTAATTTTTTTTAATACCTTACAATGATATTGAAAGTTAAGTTCTTTATAACGGGCAAATAGAAAAAGTATATAATAGAAATTAGAAAGGTCGAGGAAGCTCTGGACTTTAAATAAGGACCCTTGAAAATGGAAGTGATTAGTAACTGAGTAATTGTCAAAGCACATGGACGACATTCAAATATCATATATAGTGGAAGGAATGTTGGGAGGAAGCTGATAATTGTTTTAAAAGCAATTCACTAATTACACTTTAATGAGACGGCCTTCTTAATTGCAACATCCACTAATAATTTAATAATATTTCTTTATCTTCACATTTGAAGTCAAAAAGGTCACTCACGTCGCCAACTTTGGCTAACCACCAATAATAGGACTTTGAGAAATATATTTTGAGATAAAACTCTCTTTCATGTTTTTCTCTTTATTTTTAATTTTGTAATATACTATTTAATTATTTCTAAAAACATTTTTCAATTGTTTATTGAAATAATTAAATTTGACATGTCAATAACAGTAGTTCATTTATATCGATTAACTAATACATAATTTTTATCAATATTATAAAGCTTATTAAGGAGTAAATTTCTCTTATATTAATGATTCAGTCTCTAGGTAAATAGACTGTTTAAGGCACTTACTTTTGGAACAGTTTCTTTCTTTCATAACCAAAATAATTTAGTTTCTCTAGTACAATTCATTTCTAGTGTTGGAATATTGCAATTTACAGTTGCAGTTAGCAGTAGAACTAATGAGGCATTAATCATAAATATTGCATATATATCCAAATTGTCCTACACTCACTTGTTGCTTTTCTTTTATACTTTATTAATTATGGGGTACTTAGACGTTAAAAGTTTTTCCAGTATTGCTCGTGTATGACGGTTCACGATCAACATTGATGAAATTTGCTTATAACAACGTTAATTCTTGTTTGTTACGATTAAGTGATCAAGTAGTGCAATACAAGAAAAAATTGCGGGTTCACTTTTTTTTAATCTGACTCAAAAAAAAAAAAAAAATATTGAATCTTACCCTGCCCCCCTGCCCTACTAAATGTTTTTAAACATTAGCTTTTGACCTGCCCTGCCCTGTCCTGCCCCATTTAAATGGTATCCTTTCCTGCCCCATTTAAATGGTACCCTATCCTGCCCCATTAGGAGTTTGCCCTGCCCCACCCCGTCCCGCCCGATTGCCATCCGTACCTCAACGGTTAGTACGAATCTGACTTTCTTTTGCTTATGATTTTCCATGATATTTCATTTGAAATAGCTCTAAATTTTAAAGAGTATTGAGTAGTAAATAAAGTTTCTTTTGGACAATATATTTCGAGATAACTCTTTTTGAAAAATATTTTCAGTTATACCAACACCCTATGTTCCACTCAAGTCTCTTGTCATGAAATGATGGATTTAATTTGCTGGTGTCACGATCCAAATACCACAAGCCGTGATGACACCTAACTCAACCCGCTAGGTAAGCCAACTAACAGAAAAATACAACTCAACTGAGATTATAAGAGAGTGAAAAATAGATAACTGAACATTTACAAATTTACCGAGACCAGGTAGTACGAATCACGAGCTTCTAAGATTTGGAATTTCAAAAACTGATACAAATAAATACACGTTCTGTTTGAAGGTTACACTAACAGATTAGCAATAACCTAAACTACCAAGAACAAGTGGCAGTTATATCCAAACGCACGAACATCTTCCGAATCAGCACCCGACGTCACCAGCAACTCTGCTCCAAAATCTGCACGGGACGTGCAGAAGTGCAGTATCAGTACAACCGACCCCATGTACTGGTAAGTATTTTGTCTAACCTCGTCGAAGTAGTGACGGGGCTTTTAGTTAAAAAGATGCTTATTTAAATAACCTGTACATTAGATTAACAGTAAAAAAGTTCACAGTATAACGGATAAAAGTATCAAATAGAACCCGGCGAGTCAGACAATGAATACTGTAAAAAACCACAAGAGAATATTTACGATCTTTCCTGGTACGAGATAAATGTCAAAAATGTCAAAATGTGAAATCACATGGCACGACAACACCCTTCGTGCTTTTATCTCATCCTCACCATGTATAAATGAAATTATCTAACAATTCAATTAGCACGCAACACCCTCCGTGCGTTCAACTCATCTTTCCCAAGTGATTGTCTAACAGAAACAGCCATATCACAAGAACACAATAATAGGAACTTCTAAGTAGGAAATACGCAAGTAGCAACTGTGGACAAGGATACACATGTGGGTCACAGTAAAGGACTAAGCGAAAAGCACGTGAGTAACAACAACAATTGGAAAACAGAAAATATCAACTTCAATTAACTAGCATGTTGGAGGCCTAAATACAAATATAACAATTAAGAGGAAAAACACATGTTCTTTACAAATTAACAAGTAAGGGCATGAATGGCTAGCATAGTGGAAGGCTTATACTGAAGTGCAACAGAATAGATACAACATATAATATAAAAGCAGAAATAGACATCGTAGTTGTAAGTTAAGCAAGTAAAAGACATGGACAGTGCAACAACAATCGAGATAAAGGTCAAGTACTGGACAATAACAACAAGTCACACAAAATATGTAGATACAACAATAACAACTCAAGGTAAGGGCACAAACATATACACGGGAAATAGATATCACATCATAATGCATGTCCCTCGTCCTCACTTGCACATAAACACCCTTCGTGCCATGACCTTGCAATAACATACAAGCATAACAATATAAATGAAGTGGCACGACATCACCCTTCGTGTTTTTACTCTCAAATGATATGGCACGGCACCGCCCTTCGTTCTTTTACTCTCAATAGTGTGGCACGACATCACCCTTCGTGTTGTTACTCTCAATAATATGGCACGACATCACCCTTCGTGCTTTTACTCTCAATAATATGGCACGGCATCATCCTTCGTTCTTTACACTCTCCCTCACATGATAATGTATAAACAATGGCATGACATCACCCTTCGTGCTTTACACTCTTTCTTACCAAGCATATGAGTATCAATGACAAATAAAGCAGGAAGCACAAATAATATCAAGGAGAGTGCTTAAACAGATATTCCAAACACATTCCAAATCACAACTTTCCAAGTCAACAATGGTTCAACAATCCTCAAGAACCGTATTATTCAAATACTTCCATGAATCTCATAAATGATCCACAACACAAGTATAGAGCCTAGCATCTCAAGAAATTCGATTGTAGTAATGTGGTAATGATTTCGCATAGAGATGACCGAATTAGACAAATCAATGTATTCTTACAATTTCCATCAAGTTTGATCAAGTTATAACAAACTAAGTCTTGATATCTATATATTATGTCCTTAGTATCTAAGAGTCAAACAAGGCATCAAGCATAATGTCACAAAATTCTACAAACACAAATATAACATAATCCAACCCCCGAGCATGATTAACCCTGGCACATACATATACGCTCGTCACCTCATATATGTATCACCCTCACATGTAGCAAATAATGACAAATAGGAGGAAAAATTCCCTCAACAAAGCTAGGCAAAATACTTACCTCAATTCGGCTAATCCAATACTCAATTTAGCCTTTTCCTATACGAATTCGCCACCGCTCGACTCAATCTAGCCAATAATGACTTGAATACACCACACAATGCAAGAGAAAACAATTTCAATTAATAAAGCTATGATTTTTATTTAATTTCTAAAAAGTCAACAAAAGTCAAACCCCGGGACCGCTCGGTCAAAACTCGGGTCCAAGGGTAGGTCTTGACTACCCACAGCCTCACAAGTCCAAATATGTGTTTTGTTTTCAAATTCGAGTCATATTCGACTCTCAAATCTTAAATTTTCATTTTTTTAGAACTTTGACAAAATTTCCAAATTTTTTCATAGATTTCTCATGAATTTGATGTTAAATCTTGTATAAAATCATGAAATATAGTTGAAAATTGATTAAAGATACTTACCCAATGTTTTGGTATGATAATCCCATCTCAAAATCGCCTCACCTCGAAGCTAGGGTTCAAAAATATGAAAAATGAAGCAAAAACTCGGAATTCTCAGCACTTAATAGGCTGTAGATGTTGCATTTGCGAACAAAACTTCGCATTTCCCAAAGAACAGTGTTTTCGCAATTGCAATAAATGGTTGGCACTTGCGGATGAACAGTATTTTCGCAATTTCCCTAAAACGTTCGCAATTGCGAATAAACAGTGTCGCACCAGAAACCAGCAAAACCCAAACTTCTCCGAAATGATCCGAAACCACCCCGAAACTCATTCGGAACCTACCGGACACAAACCATATATGAATTTCAATCATATAACACGGTACGGGCCTGCTCGCGCACTCAAAACACTGAAAAGAGGTCGTCTTAACCCGATATTGACTATGGTCAAACTCCCAAGTTTCTTAACTTTACTAGTCTCTCAACCAATGATCCAAAAATACACCCAAGCCCCTCGAGACTCCAAACCAAAAGTGCACACCAGTCTAAAAATATCATACGAACTAGCTCGCACGATGAAATCGCCAAAATAACACCTAGAACTACGAATTGGACACCAAATCAAATAAAATTTTCAAGAAAGCTTTGAAATAACTATTTTTACCATCGGACGTCCGAATCACGTCAAACCGACTCCGTTTCCCACCAAATTTAACAGATAAGTCAAAAATATTATATTGGACATGTACCGGGTTCCGAAACCAAAATACGGATCCGGTATCAAAAATGCCAAACATTCAATCAACTCTTAAAAACATTAGATTTTTCAGACTTTTAATTTTCAATAAAAATTCATAACTCAAGCTAGGGACCTCGAAATTCAATTCCGGGCATACGCCCAGATCCCATATTTCAATACTGACCCATCGGAACCGTCAAAATACGGGTCCAGGTCCATTTACTCAAAACATTGACTGAAATAAACTTTCTAGGCAAAAATTCTTGTTTTATTAGTTTTTTTTTGCATATAAGCCTCCGGGTCAATACCCGGACTGCGCACGCAAATAAAGGAAGGCTAGAATGAGGCTCTAAAGGCTTCAAACACAGATTTTGGCTCTAAATCACCGAGCGAAGTGCAGATACTCATAACAACCAGTCAGGTCGTTACAACTGGTAGGATTTGAAACCATATTGGGGGGGGGGGGGAGAGAAGGGGGGGGGGGAAAGGAATCTCCAAAAACTAAGTATGCATGAGCATAGAGAAGAGTAATATAGAAAGTGACACTGCTTCCTGGTATTCTTTCTTGGTTGATTTCTATCCTTAACTTGTTCCCTATAATGACAACTCTTGGATTTCCTTTTCTCACGGATGCATGATGTCACTTAGCGTTGGATGCCAGTAGTCAACAAGCTTAGAGTACAATCTATGAAGTGAACAAACATAAATGAGTACATTACAACAAGGATATTGAACATGGTGTTACAGTTCCCATTGAGTCCAAAAGTAATTGCGGTAAGATAAAAGGTGGGGGTATTCCCAAAACATAACATCAAGATTGTCCACAAAAGATAGTCCTTTCCCAAAACAAGCCAAAGCATCCGCTGCACTATTTCCCTCCCTAAATGTTTGCTGGATTGGTGGCATTTGAAGGTCACTCAGCATCGACCTACAATCAGAAAAAATGTGAGTACTTATGATTACTATATTGGTGGTGAAAAAGAGCTACACGTTGAATATTAGACTACTGAGATGGCACAACACGTAAGAGCAATGATATAGCAACACGTGACAGTCTTATTTGCTAGAATAAGAAAAGGTACGGGAGGGAAACACCCACGAGGTAGTACCGAGCCTAACAGCTAGAAAAGACTAAATCAAGACAATAAAAATCCAAGATTCATGAACCTTCAATTAATGAGTAGGAGAATCATAATCGTTACAGAATCTCGTGACAGTTACAATTACCAATTATAACGGATCATTAATACCATTAAAACTCACAATGATTTATCCATAAATGAAAAGAAACGTTATATGTGTAAATCTCTATATAAGGGGAGAGAATTTCACTTGTAAAGACAATCTGAGACAATATTGGAATATATTCACTTTACTTTTCTGCTTTTCTCTATATTGACTTTTGCAATCAATTATCTCCTTATTTATTCTTGTTCTTTTCCTTCAATTTCATTGAGAAAGTGAGGTAAAACTTGGTTATCAAAAGCCCGTTTTCTTCTAAAATTAGTCTTTGATCAAAAGATATATTTTTGGTTAAGCAAATTGGTTCCGTTACCAAGGATCTGATAATTTTTTCACGTTGCAAATTTATTTTCCTGTCAAACAACCATGTCAAGTGCCAACGACAACAACCAACAAAACCAACTGAACCAACAGAATGAACAAGAGGGTGAAACTCCAATCCCTTCACCCTAAAATTATCCCTAACACTCCCGAGAGGGGTCACCTCAAAGATCAACATCACATACGAATAATCAACAAGGGGCCTATCAAACTGCTGAAGATGCATTAAAACAGCTAATTGCAGAAATCGTCAACAATGCCCTTCAAGCATTTGTTAGTGGATTACCAACTGTACCACCAACTCCACCTCCAAAAAAACACTGCAACCATAGAAAACCCACGCTCGGGACTTGCTAATTCAGGCAGCGGAGGACCTCCCAGCGAATCTCGCGATGGAAGGTCAGGTACCCCAAATAATTCTGATTTATAAAGTTTAGTACTAACGTTGTAGAAGCAGCTTAAGGAGCAGAATGATCACATAGAACAAATACCTGGTGTGCCACCCGTGATTAAAGGAGTGGATATTGATAAATATTCACAACAGCCCTGGAAGCCAAGTGCCGCTCCCTTGCCAATTCCAAAAACGTTTAAGATACCCAATATTCCGAAGTATGATGGAACAACCGACCCACGAGATCGTGTAACTGCGTTTACAACTGGTGTGAAAGGCAATGATTTAACCAAGCAAGAAATTGAATCGGTGCTGGTCAAAAAATTTGGCGAAACACTCACAAAAGGAGCACTAACATGGTATTTTCTTTTACCAGAAAATTCTATTCATTATTTTGCTGAGCTTGCAGATTCATTTATAAAAGCGCACTCGGGAGCTCAAAAAGTTAAAAAGAGGATGGAAGACATTTTCAAAATAAAACAAGGAGATATAAGCTACTCAGGGAATTTGTGGATAAATTTCAGTGTGAAAGAATGATGTTACCGCGTGTACCTGATAATTGGGCGGCCATGGCGTTTGCAAGTAACTTAAATGAAAAAAGCTCAGAAGCCACGAGGAGACTCAAGGAAAGCTTACGGGAATTCGCTGCCACAACTTGCAATGATGTTTACAACAGTTATAAAACGAAGCTGCGGATAGAGGAAGACACTATCACTAAGTCACAGGGAGATGAAAGAACAAGTTCGAGGCGACCAGAAACTAAAAAAAGGTCTAGTAAGAACAGGTACGAACCTTACATGGGACCAGCAGGACGGGATTCACGTTCTAAACAAGAAAACACGAGGTACGGTTTTAGATCAAGAGAAAGAGATGCGGGTTCATCATCCAAGTTTGGAAAAGAGCGAGATACGCGGGATAGCAATGTTAATACGAAGGCAAAGATTGGTGATTATAGTTTCAATGTTAGCACTTCTGAGTTGGTAGCTGTTTTAAGAAGCATGGGAGATAAGGTGCGGTGACCAAAAAAATGAGATCGAACCCTAGCAGAAGAAATCCAGATTTTTGGTGCGAGTTTCATAGTGACCACGGTCATAAAATAGCAGATTGCAGATTGCTACAAGGTGAAATAGAGCATTTGTTAAAACAAGGTTATTTAACCGATTTGTTTAGTGAGAAGGGTAAGCAAGCGTATATGAAGAATAGACAAGAGCCACCAATACCTCCGTCACTAAAAAGAACGGTTACTGTGATAAGCGGAGGAGAGGAGGTCAACGGTGTAACGTATACGGTTGCAAAAAAGACATCAAAAGTCACAGTAAAGCGAGTTCGCCAAGTTTTGGAAGAAGATAGCATAATGTTTGATGATGCAGACGCAGATGGCGTGATGCTCCCTCATAACGATGCACTGGTAATATCCTTGCTTGTACATGATACTAATGTGAAGCGAGTTTTGATTGATCCAGGTAGCTCTGTAAATATCATTCTTTTAACAGTGGTTAATAAGATACAAGCTGATGACAAAATGGTGCCCAAAGTACGTACCTTATCTGGATTTGACAATTCAAGCATTGTTACAAAGGGGGAAATAGTGCTCACCACATTTGCAGAAGGAGTTGTCAAAGATACAAAATTTCAAGTGATAGATACGAACATGGCGTTTAATATGATTCTCGACAAACCTTGGATTCATGATATGGATGTTGTTCCGTCTACTTTACATCAGGTTATTAAGTTCCCTTCACAATGGGGAATTAGATAAGTTCGTGGTGATTAGCAGGCTTTTAGAAGTATCAATTCAGTGGCGGATTCAAGCATAAAGAACGATGTTGCAGACAAAAAATAGCAATTACAAATTCAGTTGAGGATTTAGCAACACAAACCTCAACTGGAGATGGGCAAACGGATGTAGATTCAAGGCCTGATATCATTCAAGAGCCAGAAGAGAATGAAAACATCAAAACAACAATTGAAGAACTCGAAGCAGTGGTGTTGTCTATACATTGGCCGGACAGAAAGGTTTACATCGGAACTAACCTGAGCGCAAAAATGAAAGGTAAGTTAATTGAATTCTTAAAAGCTAACGCAGACTGCTTTGCTTGGTCGCATTCAGATATGACAGGTATATCACTGTAGGTGATGACCCATAAGCTAAATGAAGATCCAACATATCCACCTGTCAAACAGAAGAAAATGAAGCAAGGATCCTTCAAAAATCAGGTAATTCAGGATAAGGTACAAAAGCTTTTAAAAATCAGGTCTATCCGAGAATTAAAATATCCTAATTGGCTAGCTAATACTGTAGTGGTACCTAAAAAGAATGGAAAATGGCGAGTTTGTGTAGATTATACTGACTTGAATAAAGCTTGCCCTAAAGATTCTTTTCCTTTACGGCACTGTGAGCACGTGATTTTTGCCCTATATGAATTACTCCCAGAAATTCAAACAAAATGATTTCTTTCATTATTTTGCAATTTTGTGGATTTTTGTGACATGTTGTAGTAATTGTTTGCATTTTATTTGTGCATGATAATTCATATTAAAAATACAAAAAATATGCATTTGCATTTAGGAGTTTAATTTCACATTTTTAGGTATTATTTTGTTTTAGAACGAAACATGAAAATCACAAAAATAGTTCACTTTTGCATGTTATTGTTTTAATTGAAAAATGATCACAAAATAGTTTTAAAGTAATTTTAGGCATTAATTAGTTTAGCTTAATTTTTATTTTTATTTTTGCATCTTTATAAAATCAAAATAATATAAAAACACAAAAAAAAATAAAAATAAAAGAAATACAAAAAGGGGAAAAGTAGATAAAAGAAATAAAAGAAAAAACAATTTAAAAGAGGGTGCTTTAATACTACTCAGTTTGGGCAGTTTGGTTACATTTTTACCCAGCCCAAAAGAATCCCAATCACCCCAATAGCAACCAGCCCAATCCCCCCGTCCGGTCCGACCCGTTTCATCAAATGGCAAATCTGGGCCGTCCATTGATCTCATCCGACGGTCCAGATCAGTTCAAGCAAATCACATAAAAATGTAATAACACCTTCACAAACATCTGAGACCGTATCCACCTTCCTCGTACCCTGTTCATGACCGCCACCCCCGGCGTCCGCCGCCGGCCGGAAATCGTCTCCGCCGGCGGCCCACCTCCAAATGCCACCAAAATTACACCCTAGAACTACCGTTCTCTCCTCTTTCCAACCCCCATCTTAGTTTGTCTCGAATCCCATCCAATTGCCTCGAATATCAGATCTAAACTTTTCCGGCCATGACAACACCTCGTCCAAATGACACCAAATTCACACAAAGTGTTCACCTCCCTCCTTACATCACGAATCCATGTCTATTTCACATCAAATGTTCCCCGAACTGTTCGAATTTTGAATCAAACTTGGACTCCAAAACCCTAGCTGCATGAGTCACGGGTTTTTCAGAGGGCTTGATCATTATAGAATTTAGTCGTGTATTTTCTCATGAAAATATACGATTAAATGCTCATTTGGTCAAGGGTTCATCAGATTTTTTGACCAGTTGAAGTCTCAGAACTGGTAAACTTCCCCGGTTATGTTTCTGTTATTTTTATTATCTGTTCCTGAGTATTTGCGTGTTAGTCGTCTTAGGTTTTCTGCTGCTGAGCCTGATTTCTGTTCTTATCGAAAATTTGATTCAGAATTCAGCGATTCAATGGGTGATAATTTGTCTGCTAAACAATGGTTGATAGATTCGAACTGTTAAGACTAATATAGGTTAGTGTTTGAAGGGTTCGATTTTGCAAAAATACTGTTTGATTGATGCCAGGTTGATTGGATTTGATTTTCTTTCTGTTTCTTAGAAATAATGGCTAATCTGGTATAGTTCATTTTGTGTTTGAAGATGTAACGAGGTTCTGATCGATTGTTGTTAATTTGCTTTAGTTTTGAATTAATTCAGTAGTTCCTTTGATTGATTACCAGCTGCTTCAATTAGTTTAGTTCAGTTAATTTAGGATAATCAATAAATTGTTCAGTGTTTGGTGAATTAGCAGATCTAATTAGTTAAAAAGTGCTGTTAGAGATTGGTGATAGCTGAATAATATAGATTTAGTTAATTATGAGGGATTGGGACAGTTTGGGTAATTTTAGTTTGAACTAAGGGCAATTGGGGCAATCCAGGGGTATGGAACTTAGCTAGGACTCCCTAGAAGCTTCTAGATGTAGGCATTAAGGTACATTTCAGTAAACTTAGGGTGCTTACTTGAGCAACAAGTTAGAAAACAAAGGACTAAATGGAAAATAAATATGGACTAATGAGTAAATGAAAATCTGAAGTTGCACCCTAAGTTTGCCTATAAATAGGCATTCATTTGCCTTGTATATCAAGTTTTGGAGCCCTCAAATTCCCCCCAAAATAGCTTTATGCTTCCGAAAGCTAATTGAAATTCAAATAAGAAATCCAGATCTGAAACTTTCTTTGTCATCTTAGAAAAACCAAAAAAAATATACATAAAGTCACAAAAATACAAAATCACTGTTATATTGCAGTTCTGTGGATCATTGAATAGTTCTGCCTGAAAATTACTACTGTTTGACTGTTGTAACTCGGAGTCTGTTTTGATTTGTGATTTCGAGTCAATTTGGAGTGATATTAAGGCTGTTTGGCTTGGTTTTGAATACTGGAGCTCATCAACTCTTAAATCTGGCTATGTTGTTGCTCGTTGATGGTTTAGTGATCTGCTGTGGTTGTCGTTGCTACTGCTAATCTGTTGTTACATTGGTTGTTGCTGATCCTCCCTTTCTCTTCTATTTCATTGCACCTTCAGGTACATGTTCTCAATTCTGACTTGATGTAACCGAAGGGGAAATGTTATAAAGTGTTCGCTCATTTGCTCCTGGAAAGCACGCCTGTTTGGGATATAATATGTTGACAGTTAATTAGATACTAGACATGATTGTTTAATTCAACTCTGACTCGTATTCATTTAAGTGAATTGTTTTGGACTGTTAAATCTGAAATTATGTAGTAGTAATCTAGCATAGCTATGTATGTGCTTTAGTTTAGTATTGTGTTAGCAACAAAAACATAAATCTGAAATGATTTAGATTTACAGTTGATTCTGAAATTAGCATGTGATGTCCATGACCATTGTGACTCCAAGTTGAATATACATTTCTAACTATTGCAGTAGCTAGTATAGGGAACTAGTTAGTAACGTTAATAATACGGACAACCGGCTGTAATTGTTCTGTGATCAGACATGAGCGGAACACGGATTAAGTCCACAAAATTGTTCACGCTAACAATTAGGTAACTTAGTAATTTGCCTCTCGTCTTTAGTATTGTTTAAAATAACGTGGTCTAATCCTCCATTAGAAATCAAACAATTGCTATCTTGTGCATTTGAATAAAATAATTTGGGATAATTTGGGAAGCAAACTGTTGAACAAATTGTTGGTATGCCAGACTTGGGGGTTCGATCATCCGTTCTTCCCTATGTTGCCTGATTTAATTCGTCTGCTTTGGGCCACCCTCAGGCCCAATTCGTAGCTATTGGAAATATTGTCTAGTGTGCACGTACAATGTGGCTTGGCCTCTTTGGACCCAAATCATTTTAAGTTTTTCCTTTTAAAAATAAAATGAGACGAGCCTCGCCGGATAAAATACACAAATTACGGGGCCCTCAATAAATATTATATTAATTTTTAGACTTCGGGATGGGCCGTTTAGCGAATTTCGCGGCCTTTCCCAAATAATAACGCGTTAGTCTCTTCAGGCGCGCCTTTAATAATATTACATTCCTAAATTCGGGTACACATTTATGTGACCCAAATCCAAATCTCAACGGAGTCGAAATGTGTTGACAACCACGGGTGCACTGGTGCGACGTGGTTCATGACACATTTTCACGACATTGCAATTCTTATTAAAAATAAAAACTAAATAAAAGCGGTTACTAATAAAAGATACATAGGTTAGCACACGTTTTTGAAATCAGATAAAATCAAATACAACAGTTGAGCGACCGTGCTAGAACCACGGAACCCGGGAATGCCTAACACCTTCTCCCGGGTTAACAGAATTCCATACTCGGATTTCTGGTTCGCGGACTGTTAACAGAGTCATAATTTCCTCGGATCGGGATTCAACCGGTGACTTGGGACACCATTAATCTCCCAAGTGGCGACTCTGAATATTAATAATAAATCCCGTTCCGATTGTCCTTTAATTGGAAAAACTCCTTTACGCCCTCACAGGTGTAGGAAAAAAGAGGTGTGACAGGCACATAGTTCAACTAATTGATGCTAGGACATGAATTGTTGAGTTTTTTAGATGCCTATTCAGGATATAATCAGATAAAAATAGATCCTTTAGATGAGGAAAAAACATTCTTTATTACAGACAGGGGGACTTACTGCCTTTCGGTCTAAAGAATTCTAGAGCCACGTACCAGAGGTTAGTAACGAAAATGTTTCAAGAACACCTGGGAAAAACTATGGAAGTCTACGTCGGTGACATGTTAGTCAAGTCAACACAGGCGGGGGATCACATCCAGCATTTGTCAGATACATTTCAGATTCTCCGCAAATTCAATATGAAGTTAAATCCCGAAAAGTGTGCATTTGGCATGTCTTCAGGTAAGTTTTTAGGTTTCCTTGTTTGTAACCGAGGAATAGAAGTAAACCCTGCACAGATCAAAGCCATTGAAGAAATACCAGACATACTCACGAGTAAAAAAGAAGTGCAGAGGTTGACGGGTAGGATAGCAGCATTGGGAAGATTTATTTCTAAATCTTCGGAGAAGAGTTTTAAGTTCTTTTCAGTGTTGAAAAAGCAAACCCAATTTGAGTGGACTGAAGAATGTCAACAAGCACTCAAAAATCTGAAAGCATACTTGTCAAACCCACCGTTGCTGGCTAAACCAGAGGATGGAGAAAGGCTACTCATCTATCTCGACGTGTCAGAAATGGCGGTAAGTGCAGTATTAGTGCGAGAAGACAAATGTAAACAATCTCCAATCTATTATGTTAGCAAATCTTTATTGGATGCTGAAAATTGATATCCTCACTTACAAAAACTTGCTTTAGAACTAATCATGGCATCTAGAAAGTTTAGGCTTTATTTTTTGTGTCACCTTATCTCTGTAGTGACCGCTTACCCCTTAGGAAATATATTGCATAAGCAAGAACTATCATGTAGATTAGCCAAGTGGGCTATAGAGCTTAGTGAATATGATATCATATATCAATCTAGAACTGCGATAAAATAATAGGTTTTAGCAGATTTCGTGGCAGACTTCAGCCCAGGGATAGTACCAGAAGCAGAAAAGGAACTGCAGGTGTTCAACGGGTCTAATCCGGGTACCTGGACCCTATTTACTACTGGCTCCTCAAATATTAAATGAGCGGGTTTAGGCATTGTTTTAATCACACATTCATGAGAAACCATAAGGCAGGCAATAAAGTGCCATCCTATTACTAACAATGAAGTAAAATATGAAGCTATAATGGCAGGTTTGGAATTGGCACGAGAGCTCAGAATAGTGCATATTATAATTAAAAGTGACTCGCAGCTTATAGTTAATCAAATACAGGGGACTTATATAGCTAGAGAGGCGAGGATACAATTCCAATCTTGGAAAATCGTGCAAATACCCAGGGAAGAAAATGCTGAAGCAGACGTGTTGGCTATCTCGCATCCGTTGCAGAAGTAACAAATGAAGAAAATGCTTCCGTAATACATTTGTTTCATTTGTCACTCGATCAGGAAAAAAACAAGGTAAATTTCAATAATTTAATTTGGGATTGGAGAAACGAGATCGTTAATATTTTGCAGTACGGGATTCTACCCGAAGATAAGAAAAAGGCTCAGTCACTTCGACGAAAATCTGCCCGTTATTGTTTGGTTCGTGGCAAGCTATATCGAAAGATGTTCGGTGGACCTTTAGCAAGATGTCTCGGACCTTCTCAAGCAGAGTATGTTATGAGAGAAGTACATGACGGACACTGTGGAAATCACACAGGAGGAAGATCCTTGGTAAAAATTCTAATTAGAGCAGGATATTATTGGCCAAAAATGGAAGAAGATGCGGAAAGGTTTGTGGCAAAATGTGACAAATGCCAACGGCATGTCAACAACATGCATCGCCCAGCGGAGTTCAGCGAAAATAGGTACGGGAGAGACTCCATTCTCACTTGTATATGGTGTTGAAGCCTTAATCCTAGTTGAAAAAGGTGAACCGAGTACAAGATACACCCAAGCAACCGAAGAATCAAATGAGGAAGAGATGCGAATAAATCTCGATTTGTTTGAAGAAAGGAGAGAAGCGGCTCTAATAAGGATGGCAGCGCAGAAACAAATTATTGAGCGATATTACAATCGGGAAGCTCATATTAGATACTTCAAGATTGGGGACTTCGTCCTCAAAAAAAGTATTTCAATCATCAAAAGCGGCCAATGCAGGAAAATTGAGTCCAAATTGGGAAGGACCTTACAGGATTTGTAGTATTGCTGGAAAGGGTGCATACGAGTTAGAAACAATGGACGTCAAAATACTCCCATCAAATTGGAATGTTGTTCATTTGAAGAAGTATTACTTCTAAAGGAAGAACCTCCGGTCAGGTATCATTTATGTAAGGTTTAGTTTATTCTTTTTTAATTATACTAACCATTTTAGATGATAGGCACAAATCTTGCCCACACCAAATGATGATATTAGACCTAAAAGACACACAGGATGCAAAATTATCCCCGGTCTGGGTTACAACCTTTCTGATGGAAATAAAAAGGGTTAAGCAGTCATCATCTAAAAATATACCTCTGTGTCCCGTATGTATTTTCCTTTTCAAGAAATGGACCGAGTGGAAGGAATAATCAAGTGCTTGAGATTTCATGCTTCAAAGCTCTACTCTTGGGGGACTATAGATAGAAGGCAAAGAAGATTGCAAGTCAAAGAAGATCAAAGAAGACTAAAAATCAGAATTCATTAAAACTTTTAAATTTTATAGTCTTAGATTAAAGATGTGTATAACATGTCAAAAATACCCTTTTAAATTTGTTGATCCTATACGTATGTTATTGTAATAATAAAGTTTGACCAAAGGTAAAATGATAATGTTTGAATTAAAAATATAAAGACATTCTTTTTAAGATGGATTTAAACAAAATGCATAAATTTAAACGTAGAGCGTATATAAATAGCTTGGATCAACCCGAAAATCAAAAGTCAAGAGGCAAGAAGCAAGTCTGAATCAAAAAACCTTTTGTGATGACCTTTTAGGAATTCTGTGTTCCGAGACCTTAAAAACCTCTTTTTGTCTCATCTCGATTAGCGTGCACAGTCCGGGCGCGTTTCCGGTAAGCTTTTATGCGAAATCTAATAAAATAAGGCAATTTGCTTTTAAAAATTAATTAAAGTTGACTTTGGTCAACATTCTTGGTAAACGGACCCGGACCCGTAATCCGACGGTCTCGTAGGGTCCGTAGTAAAATATGGGACTTGGACGTATGTCCGGAATCGAATTTCGAGGTCCCAAGCCCGAGAAATGAATTTTTTGAAAGAAACTGTTGAACTGAAATTATAAGAGTTTTTGAAAATGAAAAGAGGTTTGAAATAGATAGTATCGAGCCCGTATTTGGTTCCGGAGCCCGGTACAGGTCTTGTACAATAATTAAGTTGAATCTGTTAAGTTTGGTAAGAATCGGAGTTCGTTTAGTATAAATCGGACCCTTATTTTAGAAAATAGTAATTTTGATGTTCTTGAGTGATTTCATGAATTTGAGGTTTAATTCATAGTTGTTGCTGTTATTTTGATGATTTGATCACACCAGCAAGTCCGTATGATGTTTTGGACTTGCGTGTATGTTTGGTTTGGAGCCCCGAGGGCTCGGGTGAGTTTTGGATAGGCCACGGAGTGAAATTGGACTTAGGAAAGATTGCTGGTATCTGGTATTTTTGCCCAGGCCTCTGATCTTGCAATTGCGAGATCAGGCTTCGCAATTGCGAAGTTCTCAGGCATGGGAATTGCGACCCAGGCGTCGCAAATGCCAACCAAGCCTGGGCAGGCCATGATCACGAATGCGACATTTTGGTCGCAAATGCAAAAGGGGCAGCGTCGCGCCCCCCTTTTTCTCGCGAAATCGGGTTCATGACATTTTGGTTGAGACAACTTGTTCCTTTTGAGAAAGGGGTTAGCATTTTTTTGAAGATTCGCCACCTAAAAATTTAAGGTGCATTGGGGCACCTATAGAGTTCATTTATAACTATGTTTGGTAACCAGAGATAGGGTAAGTGCTTGAAATTATCCTAAGGGGAAGGTGTTAGGCACCCCTCAGGATCCACTAGTATGGTTCCCGGCCAAACAGTTTTTGTGGATTTGTACAATTAGAAAATAAATAAGTATGGCTTAAATAGTGGGGGATTTAAGTTTAAATACACAGATGTTTGAAAAACAGTTAATGAGAAGCTAGAATTTGAAAAAAAAAGAAGTACAATCTAAGAATATTTGTGAATGTAAAGGGGTGTCCTAGGTTGGTTAGCCTATAGGATCACATCAGTACATGCCTGGTAATCACTCCTTAGAAAGGGGCTACGCGTGGCATTAGCGCACCGGTCATCATATCCATGTCTACCCTTCCCATCCCCTTATTGGTCATGCAAAGCGAGTGTTGGTCACGGACTCTTATCGCGTGATGCTTCCCGTCCCTTCTTAATGGTCCTGGAGGGAGTTAGGACCTCTACCTATAGGTCGTTCTAGACGTACCCCTAAGGTTTCTAAAGGTGAAAACTCTATGGCGACAAGCAAAACAATTAGGACTTTGCGCAAACAAGAACACGAAGGAGTAGATAAAGGCTCAATTTTCCTCCTCAAGTAAACATACAAGCAGCACGACTCGAACACAATTAAGGCCTTTATTAATCAAAGTTCTAAAGCAAGATTTCTAAGTGACTATGCAAAAATAGACCACATTTTATACCCAGAAGTTATAACCTAGAAGTTGCCTAGGGACTCTTTTTAAAAGCTATCAGAATCAGAAACGTTAACGACAGAGGGAGCTTCAGGGGAATGCAGTTTTGAAGATGCCCTAAGGCTTGCCTATATGCAGATGATGTGTCTATATTAATGCAGAAAACAAACAGGTTTTCGAAATAGACTCTTTTAATACCTATAAGCGTGGTATCTAATGAGATTAATGCAATTTTGAAAGAACTTGTTTCGAAAAATACTTAATACTTAATAAAACCAATTCAGAAATGAACTAGGCGTGATCAAGTTGACTTATTTAGACTAAACTAGGTTGAAAAGTAGAATTTCGAATATGGTTCCCTATAGGCATGATATCTAAGTGTAATACTGATTTTAATGGTTTGCTGGCGGGGAAACATAAATAGATACTCATTGTACCAGAATCTGAATTAAGTCCTATAGGCATGGAATCTATTATTAATCGGATTTTAAGACATGATTGTTTGGAACCTATAAACATGGTTTCTAAACATGACAAAATGCAGAACCTTATGAACATGATTTTCTACTTGATGCAAACAACATTAGAAGTGAGATCCTATAGGCATGATTTCTATTAGGCGAAGCAATCAGTTTTAAAGAGTAAATCCCTATGAGAATGTTTTCTATTGCGCAAAGTGGGCAAATTTAAAAATAAGATCCTAAGAGCAGGATTTCTACCCATATTACCCCATAAAGCATGTATCTACCCACCCTTTTCACTAAATACCCCAATATCTGTTTATAAGTTATTACAGACCAATGAATGAATTACATAAGTAAATAAAAATCAAGAAGCTATTCTATAGGGAGCCTTCAATTAGGCCCAGATTCCCCAAAGCCTCCAATGACCTCATATGCCTCAATTCCATAGACAATGACATAGTCTAGGTGCATCAAAGTTCCCCAAGGATCTCAAGGATCCCGGGCAGTGCTTACACCTAGACTTGTTAACCAAAATTGAACAAGTGCAGTGTGGAAGGGCCAGCCTCAGTATGCTAGAGTTCAGAGGGTTCTCAAGAGGACCCCAAGGCAGTACACATACTAGAGGGGGCAGAACTTACTGACTAAGAGTAGAGTTAAAGTGATTTTAGTGAAAAACTGAATAAAAGAGGGCTTGTTTGAAAGTAGTTTAGTAAAGCAATAGAGACTATTTAAAGAAAGGGCTGAAGAGATGAACAGAAGTCCAAACACCTTAGGGCAGGTTTGCACATAGACAATTCACAGAACCAAGTAAACTTAGTAGTGACATACAGGGGTCAAGGGAGTTTGGGAATACATAGGAAACATAATTAAGCAAAGACCTGGGAAATAGTATAGTCATGCCTAGAAGCAGCTAACTAGACATAATCACAAAATCAGACATAAAGAATAAACTCACATGCAGGGGAATAGGGATTTGGCGATTTCAAGGTGGTAAACATATAACAAGTAAGTGATGATTGGTGCAGACATGCTCAGAAACAAACAGAAGGGGAAATATACTGATCTCAAGGGAGGGGGAGACATGCTAATAATGTAACCCTCAACTACAAGTTTCACAACAAAACCACAAATAGAAGCAAACTAGAAACAAGATGAACTGGGACAATAAGAGAATCATATTATTGTTGGAACTTTGAATTGAAACTAGGACATACCAGTAAAGAGGATAGTGAGCAGAATGAAAGAATAAGGAAACACAAATGGTTAGCCTTGGCTTGCTACCGGCTAACTTAGAGTAGTAACAAGTAGCACAAGAGAGAGAGCAAAAATTTTTAAGTGTGAGAGATAGTTTTTGAACCAAGTGTTCGTGTGTTTGTGTTAATGAGAGAGTGTGTATATATAGTAGTTCGAAATTAGGTAAAATAAGGCAAGAATCATAGTATCATAGTAATTATGGAACCAAATAATAATCAGAATCAAATCAATGCAAGTACCCCTTAAATTAAAGGGTAATCAACCAGCGGTAATAGGCAGAAAAATGTTTAAGAAAAGAAATCAAGTAGAGCATCAGGTACAGAATAGACAATTAGGGGTAAGTACATAGGGGTTCAATTAAGGAAATAGCTAATGAAGAATTAGTAAAATATCGGTTAACCAAATAATGTAAGAAAACAAAATTAAGTTGCAGAATATGGAAATAATCGAAAATAATTATATAGTAAATCATGGAACAAGGGATTCGAAATCAGTGATTTAAGGAGAGTAACAAGTAAACAAGTTAAAACGGGAAAATCTAAAGTCTGCATGGAAGTTTTCAAATCAAGCCAAGAAACAAGGAGTTCAGAGTCAATCAAAGAGAGAGTTTTAGCATATAAAAAGAGTGACATAGGGATAACCAAACACAGGAAGCAAAGAGGCCGGTGTTGACCTCTCAAGATGAGCACAAACATACAAAGGTGATATAAGTTAGGCATAAGAAACTCAGTAGAAACACGTTCGAAGCGAGATTGTCACAGAAACTCAAACAAGAACAGTCTAGTCACAGAATCAAACGAAGAAACATAGAAAAATTAGGGCTTTCAACATAGGCAAGTTGAAGAGGTAGTAAACTCTCAGAATCAGTCGAAATATGCAAGAAATAGAAGTTTAAACAATAAAAATCAGTTTAAACAAAGTTTTAAAAAGAGTTCCGAAAACTCTAATTTTAGAAGAAGACGAAAACGCTTGAAATCACATGATTCTTGTAAAGAGTTCCAAGGATAGTGTAAAACATAAAAGAAACAAACTCAAATCGTTTTAAAACTGTACAGATCTAGGAGATGTAGGTAGAAATCAGGGTTTCAGAAGAAACCCAAAGAGAGATGAAAGAACCTGTCTAGAATCTCAGGATCGTAACAAGTACAGCCTGATTTCGCTCGAAATCACACTGAAGTAGCCAAGAACAGAAAAATGAAAAACCCTAGATGCAAGTGGGCGTGGACCTGGGCCCTTGAAGACCTTAGAGAAGGCAAGCATAGCATTAGAGGAACCATTGGAGGCTTAGGTGTTGAAGGGAGATCACCGGAGAAGACCGGAGAAGAGAGGTCGGCAGTTGAAGGAGCTAGGGTTAGGTTGAGTGGTTGAGAGAGGAGAGGAGATGAGAGAATACAGAGGTGGCGGTCTCTGAATAATGAGCTAGGGTTAGGGGTCGTTTGGAATTAAAATGCTAAGGGCTAATACAGGCCGTTGATCTCTCTGATTTAATTATTTTTGGGTCAGGTAGGCGGGCTTAGGGTTTGGGTCGGGTATTTCAATTAGGAATTGGGCTGGGGCTGGGTTTAAATTAAGGCTAAGATTGAAATGCAAATTTGGCTATACTTTAAATAGCCAATTTTCCCTATATAATTTATAATAAATAATAAATAATTTCTAAAAAATAATTTCATGTACTAAACTGATTTAAAATAGAGTTTTAACATTTTAAAAATATAGAAGGTTGATTTTATGCATATAAATGTAATTATACATTAATGGGGCTAATATTGTAATTTTATGCAATTTAGTTTTAAAAATATAAAATGCAATTACAAAAATGCATAAAAAATGTGTGAGCCATATTTTGGCATAATTATAGCAATTAAATGAGTAAATCATCACAACAACAATTTGAAAAAATATTTATTGGGGTTTTATGGATAAAAAGGGAGAAAATAAATCAATTTAGACCCTTAAAATTATTGAAAAAAATAATAAAAACCTTGTGCATGCTTATATATGCTATTTCGAGGGTATTTTTGCATATTTAAAATATATAGAAAAAATTGGGTATCAACAGCTGCCCCTCTTTACCCGGGAAGGATGAAAGAGTTTTCGGGTAAAGAAATGATGGCCATTTTTTACCGAGCGAAACGGTTTGAGAGAATAGGCCGCACCCTGGCTTCTGAGCGGCCTACATATCCCTGGTTTTACAGGAATCAGGCCATATGTAGTTTAGGAGTCATCGGCGAAGTATACCGGTGAAGTTTTACAAGAACGGACGCAACGTATCGGGTTGGACGAATAAGCGACTTACGGGAATGATGAGGTTTGATATGGCTGGGAAAACTGGAGCGGGATCGCTCCTGCTGGGATAGCCGTTGCTCGCCGAGTTACCTGCAAATAAACGATACAAGCATATATTGCGTAATTTAAACATGATGCAAATTCTCGTTGGACTATGAATGTTGTCTTTGGACGGTTAGGAATGGTGTCCTCAGACCATGATGGCCTGGGCCATGGATTGTTTGATGCAGGATTCGCAGGCCATGAAATGATGTTCTCGGGCTATGAGGATGGTGCCTCCGAACCATGACGCCTTTGAATAATGATGTGCAAAAGATTGAAAGAGATCCTCGGGCCATGACATGGTGTTCTCGGGCCATGATGATTGTGCCTCCGAACGATGATTCCTTTGGACGAGTTGGTGATATTTCAGCCCATGAAGGATGCAGTAGTATGATGCGGACAAGACAGATCTCAGTCTTGCGAATTGAGGGGCATGGCTTAGCCCGTAAGAAAAGAGAGAAAAATAGTGCTTGAGATAGCGCTTAGTTTCGAAGAAAATTGGAGGCAGAGCTTAGCCTCGAAAGGCAGGAAAGTAGCCTTATGCAAATATGTGAATGCAGATGGAGGTAGAGCTTAACCTCGGAAGGCAGAATGGTAGCCTTATGCAAGAATGCGAATGCATATGGAGGTAGAGCTTAACCTCGAAAGGCAGAATGGTAGCCTTATGCAAGAATGCAGATAGAGAAAGTGCTTAGTCTCGGAAGGCAGAATAGTAGCCTTATGCAAATTGGAAGGCAGAATAGTAGCCGTATGCAAGTTGGAAGGCAGAATAGTAGCCTTATGCAATGCAAATGCAGATGGAGACAGCGTTTAGTCTCGGAAGGCAGAANTCGTTTGGGTTTAATTTTGGAAGGGGGAATGGGGACCGTTGATCTGAATGATCAACGGTCACGATTGAATGGGGTAGGTGGGTCGGGTATGGCTTGGGTTTGGGCTTGGGTCCGATGGGTTTTCCAATTGGGTTGGGGTCTGTTTGATTTAGGTTAGATTAGAAAGCCAATTTTGGCTATAAGTTAAATAGCCATTTTTTCCCATTTAATTTGTAGAAAATAGTAGATAATTTCTAAAAATAATTTAAAAATCCTAAAATAATTTACAGTAAATAATTAGTAATTTAAAAATATGGGATCCAATTTTATGCATATAAAACCTAATTAAACCTTAAAAGGGCTAATATTGCAATTATGTGAAATTTAGCTTTGAAAAATACTAAATGTAATTATAAAAATATGTAAAAATTACCTTAGCCATATTTTGGCATAAATTAGAAATTCAATAGATTAATTATCAAAAATAATAATTTTGAAAATAATTACTAGGGATTTTACGGATAAAAAGGGAGGAAATAAATCAATTTAACACCTCTAAAATTATGGAAAAATAATAAAACACTTGGACATGCTTATATATGCATATATATGCAATTTTGAAGGTATTTTGCATATTCAAAAATATATAGGGAAAAATTGGGTATCAACAGCTGCCCCTCTTTACTTGGGAAGAATGAAAGAGTTTCCGGGTAAAGAAATGATGGCCAATTTTGACCGAGAGAAATGGTTTGAAGAGGTTAGGCCGCACCCCGGCTTCCGAGCTGCCTACATATCCCTGGTTTTATAGGAATCAGGTCGTATGTAGTTCAGGATTCACCGGCGGAGTATACCGATGAGACGATTTCAAGAACGGACGCAACATCTAGGGTTGTGTAAGTGGACGGTTTACGGGAATGGTTGGGTTTGATATGGCTGCGGGAACTGGAGCGGGATTGCTCCTGCCGGGATGGCCGTTGCTCGCCGTCATACCTGCAAATAAGCAATACAAGCATATATTGTGCGTGAATTTAAACATGATGCAAATTCTCGTCGGACCATGAATGTTGTCTTTGGACGAGGAGGATGACGTCCTTAGACCATGATGTCCTGGGCCATGAAGCGTAGGATAAAGGATTCGCAGGCCATAAAATGATGTTCTCGGGCTGTGAGGATGGTGCCTCCATACCATGACGCCTTTGAATAATGATATGCAAAAGTTTGAAAGAGATCCTCAGGCCATGACATGGTGTTCTCGGGCTATGAAGATGGTGCCTCCGAAAGATGATGCCTTTGGGATGAGTTGGCGATATTTCAGCCCATGAAGGATGCAATATGTGGCGATCTTTCAGCCTATGAAATGCAGTATGGGGCGATCTTTCAGCCATGCAGATGTAGTATGTGGCGATCTTTCAGCCATGCAGATGTAGATGTGGCGATCTTTCAGCCATGCAGGTGCAGTATGTGGCAATCTTTCCGCCATGCAGATGTAGTATGAGGCAATCTTTCAGCCGTGCAATGCAGAATGTGGAATCTTTCAGCCGTGCAAATGCGATATGAGGCGATCTTTCAGCCGTGCAATGCAGTATGAGGCGATCTTTTAGCCGTACAGATGCAGTATGTGGCGATCTTTCAGCCGTGTAGATGCAGTATGTGGCGATCTTTCACCGTGCAGATGCAGTATGAGGCGATCTTTCAGCCGTGAAGATGCAGATGGAGACAGCGTTTAGTCTTGGAAGGCATAATGGTAGCCTTATGCAGATCAGAAGGGAGAATAGTAGCCTTATGCAATGCAGATGCAGATGGAGACAGCATTTAGTCTCGGAAGGCAGAATGGTAGCCTTATGCAGATTCGAAGGCAGAATGGTAGCCTTATGCAATGCAAATGCAGATGGAGACAGCGTTTAGTTTCGGAAGGCAGAATGGTAGCCTTATGCAGGTTGGAAGGCAGAATGGTAGCCTTATGCAATGCAAATGCAGATGGAGACAGCACTTAGTCTCGGAAGGCAGAATGGTAGCCTTATGCAATGCAAATGCAGATGGAGACAGCGTTTAGTCTCGGAAGGCAGAATGGTAGCCTTATGCAAGAAATAAAATAACAAATGATAATAGAGCTTTCTTAGTTGATAGTAGATTGCGGCATTGTGATTACTGGGAGCATTGTGACTACGGAGCATTACTGGTGTGTGCTGATAGCAAATGTTGGCAAGTGCAACGGTTCTGAGAACAATGTTTGTCCCCTGAACGTACAGTATGTTTAAGGATTTCGCAATCCTAATGCCTGCATCCAAAGAAAAATCGTGAGTTTTGTAAGGGGGAGGTTAGCTCGTATCCCCGCTAGCTTTTCTTGACTCGTTCCGCTTTGATCTGGTGATACCGTCCGTATCATTGGGGTAGCGTTGCTAAACAAAGCAGTTTCAATAATAGACATGCATGATTTTGTAAAAGTATGACATAAATGTATAATTAAAAATAGTTTTTAGATGAACCGACGACTGTGACGTAAATTAGGACATTGCAACCTCTCCTACTACGGAATTTTGACGGTCCTCCTCAAAATTCTGCCCCAGTTTCCAATTGCGGGGAGAGGGGGGGAGGGGGGGGGGAGGAATGAAATTTTTATTGAATTGTGACCGAACCCATAGGGCTGCCTACGTATGCCCTCTTAAACGGGAATCAGGTCAGGCGTAGTTCAATTTACATCATATAAGGAAAGCATAAAGATTACACATAGTAAAGCTTGACTGCATACGAATTGATCGGCTTTGGCCAAACTTCTCCGTCCATTTCTGCAAGTATGAGGGCTCCTCCTATCAAAATTCGATGAATCATGTATGGACCCTGCCAGTAGGGAGAGAACTTCCCTTTGGCTTCATCTTGATGCGGAAAAATTTTCTTCAACACCAGCTGCCCCGGTGTGAATTGTCTTGGCTTGACTCTTTTGTTGAAGGCTCTGGACATTCTGTTCTGATAGAGTTGACCATGGCAGACTGCATTCATTCTCTTTCCAACCATAAGGGCTAGTTGTTCATAACGACTTTTTACCCACTCTGCGTCGTCGAGCTCAACTTCTTGTATGATCCTTAGGGAAGGAATTTCTACCTCAGCGGGAATGACAGCCTCTGCACCGTAAACTAGCATATAGGGGGTTGCCCCGGTTGATGTTCAGACTGTGGTGCGATACCCCAGTAGAGCAAATGATAACTTCTCGTGCCACTGTCTATGCTTCTCTATCAGTTTCCTCAATATCTTCTTGATATTCTTGTTGGCGGCTTCTACAGCTCCATTCATCTGAGGTCTGTAGGCTGTGGAATTCTTATGTTTGATCTTGAAATTTCCGAACATAGCTTTCATCAAGTCGCTGTTGAGGTTGGAGCCGTTGTCAGTAATGATTGACTCTAGAATTCCAAATCGACAAACAATGCGATCGCGGAAGTCTGCCACGACTTTCTTAGTCACTGCTTTGTAAGATGTTGCTTCGATCCATTTGGTGAAATAGTCGATGGCCACTAGGATGAACCTATGTCCATTGGAAGCGACATGCTCAATTGGTCCAATAACGTCCATTCCCCAGGCGGCGAATGGCCACGGTGAGCTTGTTGCATTAAGCTCGTTCGGAGGTACCTTTATCATGTCAGCATGTATCTGATAGCGGTGGTATTTCCGGACATACTGGATGCAGTCCATTTCCATAGTCATCCAAAAGTAGCCAGCCCGGAGTATCTTCTTTGCTAAGACAAAATCGTTCATATGTGGACCGCAGGTCCCAGCATGAATTTCCTCTAGTAACTTGGATGCTTCTTTTGCATCGACACATCTTAATAATCCTAAATCGGGAGTCCTCCTATACAGGATTCCTCCGCTGTGAACGAAGTTGTTGGACAATCTCCGTAGTGTGCGTTTCTGATAGGATTTGCAAGCTTTGGGTACTCTCCTTTTGCCAAATATTCCTTGATATCATGAAACCAAGGCTTTCCGTCTGATTCATCTTCAACATGGGCACAGTAATCTAGCTGATTATGGATTTTCACTGGAATGGGATCAATGAAATTCTTGTCTGGGTGTTGTATCATAGATGATAGGGTAGCCAATGCATCGGCGAACTCATTCTGGATTCTGGGAACATGATGGAATTCCATCTTCGTGAACCTCTTTCTCAATTCCTGTACGTGGTGCAGATACGGGAGTATCTTGGAGTTCTTGGTTGCCCATTCTCCTCGTACCTGATGTATAAGTAAGTCTGAATCTCCAATCATTAGCAGCTCTTGAACGTTCATGTCAATGGCCATTTTGAGTCCTAAGATGCAGGCTTCATACTCGTCCATATTGTTGGTGCAGGGGAACCTGAGTTTGGCAGACACTGGATAATGCTGACCGATTTCTGATATTAGGACTGCTCCAATGCCAACTCCTTTAAAGTTTGCTGCTCCATCGAAGAACATTCTCCAACCGTCATAGGATTCCGCAATGTCTTCTCCTATGAAGGATACCTCTTCATAAGGAAAATACATTTTCAGGGGTTCATATTCCCCATCCACGGGGTTTTCAGCAAGGTGGTCTGCCAGTGCCTGTCCCTTGACCGCTTTCTGAGTTACGTAAACAATGTCGAACTCACTCAACAAGATCTGCCACTTGGCTAGCTTGCCAGTGGGCATGGGCTTCTGAAATATGTACTTCAAGGGATCCATTGTCGATATGAGATATGTGGTATAGGCGCAGAAGTAATGTCTCAGCTTCTGAGCTACCCAAGTCAAAGCACAACAGGTGCATTCCAATAGAGAATATCGAGCCTGGTAGGGGGTGAACTTCTTGCTGAGATAATAAATGGCTTGCTCCTTCCTTCCTGTTTCATCGTGCTGCCCCAGAACGCAGCCGAAAGCTCCATCTAACACTGCAAGGTAGAGCAATAAGGGTCTACCTGGCTCAGGCGGGACTAAGACTGGTGGTGTTGACAGGTACTCCTTGATTTTGTCGAAGGCCTTTTGGCAGTCATCGATCTATTTGGTGGAGGCGTCCTTCTTTAATATCTTGAATATTGGCTCACAGATAACTGTAGATTGTGCTCTGAACCGGCTGCTGTAGTTAAGCCTTCCCAAGAACTCATCACTTCTTTCATGTTCCTTGGCGGTGGTAGTTCTTGAATGGCTTTGACCTTTGATGGATCCAGTTCTATTCCTCGGCGGCTCAGAATAAACCCAAGCAATTTCCCAGCAGGAACCCCAAATGCACACTTCGCGGGGTTTAATTTCAGGTTATATTTCCGTAGTCTATTGAAGAACTTCCTTAGATCTTTTATGTGGTCAGTGGCCTTCTTGGACTTGATAATAACATCATCCACATATACCTCGATCTCCTTGTGTATCATATCATGGAAGATGGTAGTCATGGCCCTCATGTAGGTGGCCCCTGCATTCTTCAAACCGAATAGCATCATCTTGTAACAGTACACTCCCCACGGCGTAATGAAAGCCGTTTTCTTAGCATCTTCCTCATCCATCCAGATCTATTGATAACCAACGAAGCAATCTACGAATGAGTGTAGCTCATGCTTGCCACAATTGTCAATCAGGATGTCTATATTTGGCAAAGGGAAGTTATCTTTCGGACTGGCCCGGTTGAGATCCCGGTAGTCGACGCAGACTCTGACTTCCCCATCCTTCTTTGGCACTGGCACAATGTTGGCTAACCACGTCGGGTATTCTACTACCCTGAGAACCTTAGCGTTGATCTGATTGGTGACTTGTTCCTTGATTTTCAAGCTCATATCAGGCTGGAACTTTCTGAGCTTTTCCTTTATCGGCGAACACATTGGATTGGTTGGCAGTTTATGAGCCACAATAGACGTACTCAGACCAGTCATGTCATCATACGACCAGGCGAATATGTCCTCATACTCCTTTAGAAATTCTATGTATTCTTTCTTCTCTGATGGCGACAGGTGAATGCTGATTCGCGTTTCCTTGATGTGTTCTGAATCTCCCAGGTTGACAATTTTGGTCTCGTCCAGGTTGGACTTAGGTCTGTTCTCAAAATTCTCAACTTTTTTGACAATCTCGTCAGGTATGTCGTCTTCCTCTGAATCCATGTCCGTTTGTTGTGTTGTCTCATTGCATGTCACAGTCATTAGTTCATCAAGACAAGTAATAGTAATGCTGTATAGGTAAAGTAATGAGAGAAAACGATAGCAATAAATATTAATTCATAAGAAAAATCAAAAAATGCTTTTGATAAATTGAATAACTATTTTGAACATCGAAGATCTTATTGCAGGAATTGAAAAATGCGAAAAGAAACATTTAGTAAATAAAATAGTGAATAATACTTGTTTTAGCCTTGCCACCGCGAGGCTCGTCGGGCTTTGGTTGTCCTGATGGTCCAATTCTTGAGATGTGCCCCTCTGCTCACAGCCTGTATGGAAGGGCCTTCCTCCCCCTCCTCCTCGAGAATAATGCAACAGTCCATATCACTGTCCTCTAGAAACAAGTTCTTTACTGCTGCAAGTGCTTCTTCTTCATCTGACCCATAAGTAATGTCGTCCTGTTGGAAGGTCTGCTCCAGATGCGGTATTGGCTGCTCTAGTGGGTAGTAAGGATTGCACCATGGTGGCGACCAGCTATTGAATTCTTCCCAGGTGTATTCATATCCCAAACCGAAGTTAGTGCCATGTTTCTTGAGTTTTATGGGTTTAGAGATTCCTTTCAGGTTCTTGCCGAGCCACTTGCCAGGCTCGTACCCACTCCAACTCAGTATACTCTCGATTTTGCTATCCCAACATTTGTCTTTGTCGATAGCATTGACCCGTTCAATGTGGTGATAATTTTCTCCACCCAGCTTCCTTCTTCCCTCGATCGCCAGAATAGTCTGGTTACTGTATATAGGGTTGCTACCGTCGCCGTGAATGATCACTTCCTGGTGATTCCATTCGAACTTTACTGTCTGATGCAGCATTGACGCTACGGCCCCAGCAGCATGGATCCATGGCCGTCCCAGCAGAAAGTTGTAAGATGCTGATACATCTATTACCTGGAAATCGACCTCGAACCAGGTTGGTCGCATCTGCAGGCATAGACTAATCTCACCAATGGTGCACCTCTGAGAACCATCGAAAGCTTTCACATTGATTGCTCCATCCTTTATCTCATGCATCCCTTTACCCAACTTCTTGAGTGTTATTAACGGACAAATGTTAAGACTGGACCCTCCATCGATTAGGATTCTGGTAATGAAATAATCTTCGCATTGCACGGTGATGTGCAGTGCTTTGTTGTGCCCCAGCCATTCAGGTGGCAGCTCGTCCTCATGAAAGGTGATCTTATGGCTTTCCAGCAGTTGTCCTACCATATTAGCTATTTCCCTGCTAGTGATTTTATTTGGTACGTACGCTTCATTCAGCACCTTCAACAAAGCATTCCTGTGTGTCTCAGAATCTTGCAGCAAAGAGAGAATGGATATTTGTGCTGGCGTCTTGTTCAACTGGTCGATGACCAAATACTCCTTGGCCTGTTTTTTCCTCCAAAGGTCGTTCGGACCTGTCCCAGTGAGGGGTGGCCGATTGGAGGCTTGCTTGCTTGTCCCAGCTAGATGTTCAGGGGTATAGACTCTACCAGTTCTTGTCATACCTTGTGTTGCGACAGTTTCTTCAGTCCTGGCCTTGCTCTTCCTTCTCGCCTCAGCTGCATAGTCCCAGGGTACAGCATTTGTATAGAAGGGTGGGGTGGTTGATATCGCCACTGGGATCGGTGCGGCTATCCTTACTTCGAATGGAACATGTGCCTTGGGTGGCAAGACTGCAACCTCAAATGGTGCGGGTGCATTTGCAGGAGACACAAATTCAACCTCAATTGGTACCTGTGTCTTTGCGGGTGGAGCTGCTTCAAACTCAAGAGGTATAGACATATTCACCTCAGTGTCCTCAGATGGCTGGATCTGGACTATGATTGGATTGAGAGTAATTGCTGGTTTCTTTGGGTTATCACCTTTTGCGATCAACCCGATTGATCCCTCGGGATCCCAGTCATCTTCTACTTCAATCATGTGGATACCTCCACCCTTATGGTTCTGGCAGAGGATTGTTGCCGAAGTTTGGAGCGGGTTCCTTTGCCACAATGATCTTATTATCAATCAGAGACTGTATCTTGTCTTTCAAAGAGCGGCATTCATCGATGGTGTGCCCTTTCATGTCGGAGTGGTATGCACAGGACTTGTTTGGGTTAACACATTGAGAAGGATTCTCAAGGGTTGCAGCAGGGATGGGGGTAACATAACCAGCAGCTTTGAGCTTCTCATACAGTTGGTCGATGGGTTCAGCGATGGCGGTATATTGTTTTGGAGGTCTGCGATCAAAATTAGGTCGAGGTCTAGGGAAGTTTTGGCGTGCCGGGGGTGATTGATAATGGGATGGTTGAGAATTATAAGTGTGGTAGACATGAGCGGGTTGGGAGTATCTGGGTGAAGTAGTTTGATATGTAGGGGGTGGAGATGATTGATAAGTTGGTGGCGGATCTTGGTACGAGGGTGAGGGTGCTTGGTAATTTGGGGTTGGCTGGTATGTGAGTGGAGGTGTTGGGTAATTTTGGTACATGAGGGGAGACTTGGTCCTTTGTGCAACCATCACGGCCCCCACGTCCCTTTTCTTGGAAACACCACCGGACTGTAAAGCCTTATTTGTAGCTTGCAAGGCTTCGAAATTTGTAACCATACCACTTTTAATACCCT
>NW_017672876.1:0-20654 GCF_001879085.1 Nicotiana attenuata
TAGAAGTTGTTTGGTTTTAGAGATGATTGAGGCAGTTCTTTGTGCAACCCTATATAATTGTGAATCCACCTGTATATATCGCCATAGTTAACCCCTTTGAGCCTGAAGCTTGTTCTTTGATAACCCTATAATGACCTAAATCTCTGTGTTTGAATAGCTTGATTGTTTGAACCTATACCTCCTAGAAGCGCTTGAATCACTAAAGAACATACAAAAGTCAAAGTGTGGGATAGTAGGGAGTTAGCGAAAAAAAAAGGGGAATCAAGAATGAATTGTTTGATTGGTGCACAGGCATTGAAAGAAAAAAAAATGAGACAAAGAAAACAAAATAAGAAAAAGAAGAAAAAAAAAAGAGAAGCCAGTTGCACCTAAAGAAAAGTGGGGGTCACACGTGAAACAAAGATGTGGAAGAACGATTGGGTTGAGCATGGAAATTGAAATAAAAGGAAGTGTGTATTAAAAGTGCTTAGGGAGGTTAGTCACTATATCCAAATATATCCTACCCGTCCCTTAGCCTACATTACAACCAAATGAAGACCTCTTGATCTTTGACTGAACAACTCGATTAGTAGAGTATTACACTAGGGGCAAGCTTATGGTGTGTCTGTGTAGCATATGAATGCTCTTTGCTGAGAGTGAGTGAATTCTTTCTATCCTTGGTTCCTTATTGTTTGAATTTTATGTGTGGGGAACTTCTCTTAGACTTGTGATGTGAGGGCATGGGACTCAGGAAGAAAAAGTAAATCTTCACTTCTGTTAGAGTAACTAGAGTGAGCACGAGTGTGTCATGGCATGAGAGTCTGCATCTGAGGTATGATTGTTGCATTGCTTAGGTTGGTCCTTCGTAATGGCGAGTGTGACATAATTTGGGGTAATGTATCAAACGGTTAGGCCTAGAAGTGTGGTTTAGCTTGCTCGAGGATGAGCAAAGGTTTAAGTGTGGGGTGTTGATAATAGGTGAATTTAACTATAATCACGCCTTAAATAACCACCTTCATGTATAGTTTTGATCATAAAAGTGATAACAAAATGCTCTTATTAGTGCTTTTCATGATTTGCAGGTGATATATGATCAGGGAAGACTAGGGAGTATTTTTGGAGTCAAAAATGAAGAAAAAGAGGCCAACTGTGAAATTCCCCAAGTAAACCACGCAAAACAGGCCTGAAGATTCAGAGGACTGGGTTGACCGCGGTTCCACCGCGGTGGAAGATAGCTGTAGATAAATTCAGATTCAGAGAAGGCATTTGGCCGCGGTTTGACCGCGACTGCGGCAGAACCGCGGCGGAAGCAGAAAACTTCAGGGACTAAAGTGTAAAACACGGGATTTTTAGACCTAAACCCTATTTTAAATACAAGACTTCGCCCAAGAGAGGCATGTACTGAATTTTAGAGTATCTTGGCAAAAAAAAAATAATTGTGAGAGATCACCCAAAACATCTTTCTTCTTTTCTTTGATTTTTATTGCTAGTTATGATGAATTCTATCTTAGTTTGTTTTCCCATAGCCATGAGAAGCTAAATCCTTTGTCTAAGGCTTTGATGGAACCTATTGGGGGATGAACATCTTGTTTATGTGAATACAAATTGCTAGTTTCAATCTCTATTTGTTCAACTGTGTGCTTGTTGTAGTTAATTGACAGGATCCTCAATTAGCTGTGCCTATTTAGTGTGCATAACTTGGAAAAGAGTGCATATTTAGGTTATTGTTGAACAAAACCACTCCCAAAATATAAGAGGAATCTATAATTACGGGTTTAAAGGAAGGATTAGGGATAACGAAGCCTTGGGTGTAATCTAAAGTGAATTGTGCTAAATAAAGTAAGCTAGTGTATCTCGGGAGAGTGCAATTAGTATATTACTGTGATTACTTAGGAGAGATTTACGGTAAGATGAGCGTTCATGATTAATAGAGATGTGTTGGTAAATTTGTATGAGCATAAACAGAAGGGATTCTTTCAATAGGGGAAATCATTGCCTTAGCTTCTTCTCATCATTGTTTACAACCTTAGCATTTTAGTTTACAGCTGTTTAAATTACTTGCAATCGTAGTTAGTAAAGCAACCTTCAACTGTGATTCAAACATCTGGGAAGCTGGTTCTGAAGCGTTTATTGGGTCTAAAGATAGTGATTGATAGGTTAACTCTCTGTGGATTCGACCCTGGGCGTAATCTCGGGTTATATTTGCAACGTCCGCAGAGTCCTTTTTTAGAGGGCATAGTTGGGCGTGATCATTAGACAATCAACACAATTATAAAGATAACTTGTTTTTATTTTTTCAAATTACTAATTTAACATTATTAATAATTATCTTTAGTATAGTACACTTTAATGATTTGGTAATGTATAAATTAAGCCCAACAAGAAAAGCTGGACCCCTAAATGGACGAGACTTATAATATGTGTGAGTGGAACTCTTCGTCTCCCTCTACCCTTCCTTGATATGGGGGAACGCCCGATTTTGGGTTATTATTTAAGTCGTGCCCTAAGTTAATTTTTTTAAAAAATATTTTACCCACTTTGGACACTACTTCAGACATAAGTAGCATAATATACGTCTGAATTTGCATCTATATTCGCTTTTTGAGCCACATTTTAACCTGTGCCCGCTTTGCAAAAAAATTTTCAAACGTACCCGCTTTTTCACATAACTTCAGCACACGGGGCTGAAGTAGCAAAGGCAATTACACAAAACTTCAGCATTTTAGTAGCCGGGCCTGAAGTTCAGCTCTTGAGCTGAAGTTTTTATTTTTTTAACTCGCGAACTTCAACTCTAGAGCTGAAGTTTGCCAGTTATAAAATAAAAACTTCAGTTCTAGAGCTGAAGTTTTATTTTATAAGTTTTTGTTTAGTAACCGGGAAACTTCAGCTCTAGAGCTGAAGTTTGCCAAGCTGAAGTTTTTGTTTAGTAACCCGGAAACTTCAGCTCTAGAGCTGAAGTTTTTGTTTAGTAACCCGGAAACTTCAGCTCTAGAGCTAAAGTTTTCAAGTTATAAAATAAAAACTTCAGCTCTAGAGCTGAAGTTTTTGTTTAGTAACCCGGTAACTTAAGCTCTAGAGCTGAAGTTTTTGTTTAGTAATCCGGAAACTTCAGCTCTAGAGCTGAAGTTTTCAAGTTATAAAATAAAAACTTCAGCTCTAGAGCTGAACTTTTTGTTATAAAATAAAAACTTCAGCTCTAGAGCTGAAGTTTGCCAGTTATAAAATAAAAGCTTCAGCTCTAGAGCTGAAGTTTTTGTTTAGTAACCCGAAAATTTCAGCTCTAGAGCTGAAGTTTTTATTTTAGTAACCCGGAAACTTCAGCTCTAGAGCTGAAGTTTCCCAGTTATAAAGGGAAGCTGAAGTTTTTTAAAAAGTGGGTACGGATGCAAACAAAAAGACAAAGCGGCTACAGGTTAAAAAGGGGCGCCCAAATAGGGCGCCCCGTGCAATTTTTACAGTTGTGGACTATAGACTAAAACGTCTTAAGTGCTTACTAAAAAATTGGTTGCACTTAAATTCGTCTTCAGTGCAGTGCAACCAATTTTTTGTGTATGCACTTAAGACGTTTTAGTCTGAAGTTCAGATATTCAATTGGAATTTTTTTCCTAGAAATAGAAACTTGTTTTTCAAATTTCAATAATCCCAAATACGACTCAACGCCCAAATATATTCCAAATAAGTTTAAATTTAAAATATAAGTTTTAAATATCATAAAGAATAAACTTCAATCAATAATTTATCAAAATAACATCAAATCTAACAAATTTATATTGTAAAAATGGTAATATATATGTTAATATTTTAGAATTCTTTTTTTAAAACATAAATCTTAAAGATTATGTTACAGTGAGCAAAACTTGGCGATAGTGTGTAAAATTGAATGGAATTGTAATTTTTGTTTTTCTGTGCTCTCTCATCTATACCTAGAAGCAAGCCCTCTTAAACATAATCCTATAATATACTTGGATGAAGATTGGGATTTGTTAGTACAATAAGAAACATAAAAAAAAAAGTACGTATTAATTAATATTTTCTTTGTCCTAATTTATGTGAAGGTGTTCGAATATCGAAAGAGAACGAGTTATTTTTTTTATATGCTTTTTAAATACTTTGAATCATTAATTATTTTGACTAATAATACTTTTTACATAGTTTTTATATAAATTTTATTTCGAAAAATTTAAAATTTTTATGTTTAAATATCTGGTCAAAATTAAAAAGTTCGAATTCGAAAAACATGAAAAGTATCACGTAGATGTAATAATAAAAACAAGGAGATGCTTCGAACATGTAGTATTAGCAGTTGTGTGTTCCATTTATCAAAAATGGAATATCAATATCAAGTGATCTCTCAAAAACCCATCATCACTTCCCATTTCGATTGAGACGGAAATCACAAGCAACCAATTTTGGCAATTTTTTTTTCAATTTTTTTTTTAAAATATTGATTGTTCATGAAATATGATCAATTTTTGATTTAGGACAATTTTTTGGTAAAAATATTTTTTCCACTCACAAAATTTCAAGTTTTTTTCAATTAAAATACATGTCCAAAAATAACTTCTAACTTTTGAATTTCAATACAACTTTAAAAACTCTTTTTTCAAATTTTAACTAAATTAACGTGAAAACGCTAACCAAATATCTATAAATAGAGATACTTGGAATTCAGTTAACTCCACAATTTCATGCAATAACAAAATGCAAATGAAATCCTCTTTTCTTCCCATTCTTTTCTTTTCTCTCCTTCTTGTCTTTTCTTTTCCTTCCCTTTCTCACTCAGTGAGATGCAATCCAAAAGATAAAAAAGTCCTTCTAAAAATCAAGAATGACTTGCGCAATCCCTACCACTTAGCCTCATGGGATCCCAACACAGATTGCTGTTATTGGTACGTCGTAAAATGTGACCGGAAAACCAACCGGATTAATGCTCTCACCGTCTTCCAAGCCAACATCTCCGGCCAAATTCCGGCTGCCGTCGGCGACCTCCCTTTTCTCGAAACCTTACAATTCCATCATATCACAAATCTCACAGGAACCATTCCCCCAACTATTGCTAAACTCACAAACCTCAAAATGTTAAGACTCAGTTTCACTAATCTCAGTGGCCCTATTCCTCAATTTCTTAGTCAACTCAAGAATTTATTTTTGCTTGAATTAAACTACAACCAATTCACTGGAACAATCCCATCATCACTTTCTGAACTCCCTAATTTATTAGCAATCCACTTAGACCGCAATAAACTTACTGGACAAATTCCAGAATCATTCGGAAATTTCAGAGGTCAAATCCCAAGTCTTTACCTTTCACATAACAGCCTCACTGGCCCAGTACCAAAATCTTTAGGCAATTTGAATTTTACAACACTTGATTTCTCAAGGAACAAGTTAGAAGGTGATGTTTCTTTCTTGTTTGGAAAGAACAAGGCAATTCAGATAATTGATTTGTCGAGGAATACATTACAGTTTGATATTTCGAAAGTGGAGTTCCCGGAGAGTTTAACGTGGTTGGATTTGAACCATAATCGGATTTTTGGTAGATTACCACAAGGATTAAAAGATTTACAGTTACAGAATTTGAATGTGAGTTATAATAGACTTTGTGGACAGATTCCACAAGGTGGGAAGTTGCAGAGCTTTGATGTTTACTCTTATTTTCATAATAAATGCCTTTGTGGCTCTCCGTTGCCGGAATGTAAATGATTCCGGTGACCGGAAAGTGTTGCCTTGTCGGCTACTTGGTAAGTATTAGGTTTATAGTGGAAATGTAATGTTTGACTGTATTAGGCTATTAGCTCAATAACGAGTGCATGACAGCTTTTGATATGTACTCGGTACTTTCACGTCATAATATCAAGATGAAGATTTTGTATTTTTGTGTTTATAGTTTTTAGTTTTGGGCGTGGATATTTCACGAAAATATTATTAAAGGTTTCATAACACTAAAATCTTTACTACACAAAATTTTCATTAAAATATTATTGCATTTGCATTGAAAAGTTATTTTTCACTCAACAGCCAAATATCGTCAAAAGAATCAGAAAGTAACTAATTTTGCATAAGACATTGGAGGAGAATGGTCACATTTTATTTCTCAATTTTGAATCATTATCCAGTTGATTTAGCCAGACAGGCTTCACGCGGCGAAGGTGTCTTCCTAAGTCGATCAGATTTCATTCAAGGGTCCCTCTTTGAAGTTTTAATGTCAAAAGCCAGCGCATTTAGGTATATATATTGTGGGCGCAGACTATGCGGACTCAGTGGCGAAGCGACATGGTCATGAGGGTGGTCAACTTACCACCCTTTGTCAAGAAATTGCACTGTATACGTAGGTAAAATATACGTTTCAGGGGTGTATAATATATATTGAACACCCTTTTATCGGAAAGTTTTTTCACTTCGTTTAAATTTGAACACTCTTAGGGAAATTTCTAGCTTCGACACTGAATTACGACTAATAATGTAACATGATTTTGCTTGACCAAGTTCATAGTGCTAATACAGGAAATCACCGATAATATAAACTTTTACTCAATTAGCGCAATTATAAAAGATGACTCGTTTTATAGGAGGTTATAGAACTCAGTAAGGTTGTTAAAACTGTTAGGACCGAAAAATCAGGTGTCATGCGGAATCTAGCAAAGCAAACGTTGAACGACGATAAATCACACAACAAAGAGAAATCTACCAAAAGAGACACAAATATTTAACGTGGTTCGGTCAACTGACTTACGTCCACAACGGAGATGAGCAATCCACTATAATAAAAGAGAGTACAAAATATCGAGAGAACAACCTCACGAAGAGGCAAACACAAGTGACACACTAACACTTGTCCCGTAAAGTTCTCCCCCTAAACATCTCTCAAGCCCCCTATGGCTACATTGTGGATGCTACTGAATGTGAACGAAGGATCCTCAATTTATAGAAGTCCAAACGTTTTTTTACAAGAAAAAGGACTAGCCAAATATAGGAGATTTATAATTTCCTTTTACAAAAAGGAAAACCCAAGGTAATTATATTGCCCTTTTCCTTCAAGAGATAGGAAAACCAAATATGGTAAGAAAATTATGGCAAACACCTAACAATTCTCCCCCTTGGCCTGAATTTTCTGACAAAATAAACTTGATCCACCTTCTTCACATAGCCTTCAATAGGTCGCATCTCCAGATCTCCGCCACAAAGTTTGTGTCAACGTGCGTAGCACTCCGGTCAAATTTCTATATGTTGCAGCTAGAACTGAACAAGCCAAGATGAACCTGTTTTGAACCTCGCTCGAAGCTGGCTCTGATACCACTTGTTGGGCTAAAACGGCCCAATGACACTCTTAACATGGTGTGATATTGTCCGCTTTGGGCCAAGCCCGCACGGTTTTTCCCAAAAGGCCTCACACCATTAAGAGATCCCTACACCTTATATGTAGACTCCAAATCTTTTCAGCTACCAATGTGGGACTTTGTTCGCACTCCCAACGAAAACAACTTGAAAGTGAGTAAAACGAAGATAATTAACGTTATAAAAACAGAAAAATTTCGGAGTCCCTATGCCATGGCTATGCCTCGCAGAACTTCTAGGAAAAATTCGAGATTTTGCCTAGTGCTTCAGTTGTGCCATGCACATCGAATTTTCAGGCCCAGAGAAATGCAGATATTAAAAAAAAAGAGATGGGGAAAGAGAAATTAGTTCCAAAGTTCAAGTGCAAGGCGTCCCTCTCAACTCCAAAACGATCTATTCCCTCAACATTTAAGGTGCAAGAGTTTTAACACTATTCAAGTTAGATTGTTACTTCGCAACATAGATTCTAACGAAGTCTTAACTTGAAATTATTAGACTATCAACAAGAACTCAACAAGAACTCAAGAACAAGGCTTTAGTCCAACCTAGGGTTTTGTTGGTCAAGATAAACTCCGCGCAACCCGCTTTCAACTGGGGTTTAGTCCAACCTAGTATTTAGTCCAACCTAGAAAATACTACAAAACAAACGTAGATTAAATATGAACTCTCGAAAAATGAGAAGAATCAAACCTAGGATTTTTAAAATTAGAAGTTTTGGAACTTTTTAGAATTAATTCTTGAAGTAACTATGTATATATTGGTTTGGTGAGTTGAATCCTTTTGATTGGAGCAGGTATTCGAAAGTTAGGAATCGATGTAAGCTGAGACAATTCTTTTCCTAAAGGTATTCGTCTCTTTCATTTTTCTTTTATTGGATTCTTTTAGAATTCTTATTGAAAATTGTTAGTTGACAAAATAGCCATTTAATTATTTTTGTATATATAAAAATACTTATTTAATTATTTTTTTTAATATTTAAAACTTCAAAATCAACTAAATGTTATACAGTAAATCTTTACATTTGACTATGTAATATAATAAATTTCTAAAAGAAAAATAATAACACAGCAAAATCACACAGTTTTGTAAATTCGTTTCCCATAAAGTCGTTTACATCCCTTTGTGCTCCTTTTAGATTTAGGATCCTTCTGTTTCTAATAAAATTTTGATCGACTAATTTCTTATAAATATTTTAGGTGGAAATTTTAAGCACTTATAATTACTTGGTTTAGCTGTTTAGGAGTCGTTTTTCGCTTATAACACAGGAAATATCTCCTTAGGAAACTTTTGAGCACGTTCAACTACTTTTAGGTTGATGTTATAAATGTTCGGATTTTGTCCTGAATTTTTAATCTATTAGAATTTTCTTCGGTGAAGCAAGGGGAAAAAGACCTTTAAAAAGAATAAATATCCTTAATATGCCTTATCCTATTCTTGGAAGATAATTTTTGCACATCTATAAATTGAGGATCTCTGCTTCTCACAATAACACAACAACCTCCACAATGTAGCCATTAAAAAAATCTTGTTTAGGGGAGAATTTATTCTCTTAATAATTTTTTTTCTTCTTTTAAAATTAGTATATTTATGTAGGTTACTTGACCAAATCATATTAATATACTATGCTCATTAGCATTTTTTTTTTCTTGTCTAATTTATCATCCACTAGACTTTGTATTATTAGTTTTCGCATGTATCATGTTATTTCAATCCCAACAATAAAAAGATTAACCAATTAATTCTTTAAAATATTTTAGGTAAAAATTTCATTAGTTCTTTATAAACATTGTACGTAAAAACTTTGAGCACTTTTAGCTCCATTTCTCTAGCCTTTGATTGGAGTGATTAAAAAGTAGAACAGAGTATAACAACGTCTTTTGCCTTGATAGTTATAAGTTTAACTTTCATAAAATTATTTGGGGTATTGATATCATTAAAAGCTTATTTTTAGATACTAAATTAGTTTGGAAGAAAAACGTTGATGTCGGGGCTCGCTTGAGGAGATAAATTCTCAAGTCCCTCTCACTCCTAACCAAGTTCATCTTCAAGCAAAAGTGCGGCGATACTTATAATAGGATTAAAAGGTCATCACTCGTTTTGAAAGTAATTCTGTGTCCGAGGCTTTGAAAATTTCTTTTTGTCTCACCTCGATTTGCGTGCGCAGTCCGGACGCATTTTCGGAAAGCTTTTATGTGAAATCTGAGAAAAATAATTCAATTGGCCTTTAAAATTGATTAAAGTTGACTTTGGTCAACATTCTTGGTAAACGGATCCGGACCCGTGATCCGACGGTCCCGTAGGGTTCGTAGTAAAATATGGGACTTGGGCGTATGCCCGAAATCGAATTCCAATGTTCCAAGCCCGAGAAAAGAATTTTTAAAGAAAATTATTTGCTGGAAAATATAAAGGCTTTTTGAAATGAAATAATGCATGTTCTTGATGGTATCGAGTATCTTGGTTCCGGAGCACGGTACAAGTTTAAAATAATAATTAAGTTGAATCTGTGAAATTTGGTAAGAATCAGAGTTCGTTTGGTATAAAACGGACCTTTAGTTGAGAAAATGGAAATTTTTATGTTCTTAAGTAATTTCATGAATTTGAGGTTTAATCCATAGTGTTGATGTTATTTTGATGATTTGATCGCACGAGCAAGTCCATATGATGTTTTTAGACTTGCGTGCATGATTGTTTTGGACCCCGAGAGCTCGAGTGAGTTTTGGATAGGCCACGAAGTGAATTTAGACTTAGAAAAAAAGAAGAAATAGTTGTTGCAGGTTCAGTGAAGTTGCAGGTCTCTGAATTGAGCTTCGCGGTCCGCGGTGAATCTTCGCGACCGCGCTGGGGACTTCGCTGCCGCGGTGGGGTTTTCGCGGTCAGCGGTGGGCAAGGCCAAATCGTCGCAGCCGCGCTCGATATTTCGCGGTCCGCGATGGATCTCCGCGGTCACCGGTGAGGATTTGAGAGGGGTATATATAAAAACAAGACTTTTCGACCATCTTCCATTTTTCAAAACCCTAAAACATAAGAGACGATCTTTTAAACACTCTTTCTTCCCCAAAACACAAGTAAGTGATTTTAAACTCATTTCTTTCACACCTTAACTTTTTTTTTTATAAGATTTCATCCTAGAATCTAGGGTTTTCGTGGGGGAATTGGAAATTTGGGTAGAACTTAGGAATATCGAAATTTGGGGATTTAGACCTCAAATTGAGGTCGAATTCCAAAATCAATTGTATATTCGGGCTCGGGGGTGAATGGGTAATCGGGTTTTGGTCCGAATTTTGGGTATGGACCAAGCGTGCTCGGGGTCGGGTTTTGACTTTTTGGGAAAATATTGGGAAACTTATTTTCATGCATTAGAATTGGTTTATTTAGCATTTATTAATGTTATTAAGTAAATTGTGACTAGATACTAGCGGATTGGTTGTGGAATCAAGAGGTAAAGCGGTAGTTGAGGCTTGATTGTGTTCGTGGCATTGAGGTAAGTGTTTGGTCTAACCTTAGCTTGAGGGAATAAGAGTTGTGGTCTTATTTGCTATGTGTTAAGTGTTGAGTATGACGTATAGGTGTGGTGACGAGCATCTATACGTTGGTGTCAAGCATGCCCGTGAGTCTTATACTATGATCGTGACTCCATTATGTATTGTCCATGCTTAATATGATGATTATAAATGTTGAACAAGGCTTATGAACGTATTCTTGATAATTGATCATTGGCTCAAGTTGAGGCTTATGTTGTGAAGTGATTATGTAAACGAGATGAGACATATTGTTGTTTCCCTTGCCGGGATGTTATTGTTTATGATATTGTTGCCCTTGCCGGGATGTTATTGCTCATGATATTGTTTCCCTTGCCGGGATATCGTTGTTATACTATTGTTCCCTTGCCAGGATTATTTTGTGATTGGTGTTGATGCGTATACTGGGATCGGGTTGCACGCCGCAATAATGTTATATGGGATCGGGTTGCACGCCGCAACAATATTATATAGGATCGGTGATCAGGCCCAACTATGCCTTATAAAAAGGACACGCGGACGTTGCAAATATAATCTGAGTATTTAGCCCAGAGTCGAACCCACAAGGAATTAACCTATCAATTACTCTCGTTAGACTTACTAAATTCCACGGAATCAACTTCCCAAACGTTGTAAATAATAATTGATGGTATTTCTGCTAACTACGAATGAAAGTAAATAAGAGCTGAAAACTAACTATGATTAAGTTGTAAACAATTAAGAGAAGGTTCTAAGGTTATGATTTTCCCTATTGATGGAATCCCTTCCGGTTATGCTTCACATAGATTTGCCTAATCATCTCTATCAATCATGAGCACTATTATTACCGTAAATCTCTCCCGAGTAATCACAATAATTTACTAGACACACTCTCCCGAGATACGCTAGCTGGCTTGTTTATTACAGCTCACTTTAGATCACACCCAAGGCTTCGTTATCCCTAATCCCGCCTTTGGTTATTGATCCCTCATATACTTTGGGAGTGGTGTTGTTCAACAATTGACCTAAATATGCACTCTCTCCCGAGTTATGCACACTAAATAGGCACAGCTAATTGAGGATCCTGTCAATTAACTACAATAAGAACATAATTGAATAAATAGAGATTAAACCGGGCAAACTATATTAACATAACAAGAAGTTCATCCTTCAATAGGTTCCATCAAAACCTTAGAATAAATATTTAGCTACTCATACTAGTGTTCATCACAACAACATTCAAAGTCATCACAAATCGTAAAAACAAAAGGAAGAAAGGAAGAACTCGATGTTGAATTATCCTCCTTGCCTCTTGCCTCTCCTTGCCTTCAACTAAGTTATGAAAACCTTGATAATCAATCCTTGGGCGAGCTTGACCTTCTATAGGTTAAGTGAGTTTACCCCCGGACTTCCAAGTTTACCCCTAAAAATTACTATTCCGGAACTGGCTAGCGCGGTCGCGCTAGTGGGCGCGCTAATGACCGCGCATATGCCCTATCATTCTGCCTCAACCATCTGGGCTAGTGCGGTCGCGCTAGAGGACGCGCTAGTGGCCGCGCTAGTCCAAGCCTTTAATTCATCTATTCTTTTTCTCGTCTGCTCTCGTACTCAGCTCCTAGGGGTTTTTCTTGCTTCAATATAGCTCCAATCACAGCTTTAAGGCCTCATACAAGCTCATCACTCCTGCAACGTGTGAAATTCACAATTAGAGCCCATTTTTCATCATTTAACTATATTATCACATTAAAACATAATCAAGCTGGGGCATAAACAATCGCCAAATTACTCAAATCTATCCTATTATCAACACCCCACACTTAAATCATTGCTAGTCCTCGAGCAATCCACCACACTCCATAGATGTTCCTTCACTAAGCATTATTCCCTAACGCATCACACCAAGAACAAATCACATAAGTTACGCCTAGTAGTGAACAATCTTAGCCTCAAAAGTCGACTCTCACGTGCCGTGCAATATTCATACTTTCTCAAGCTACTCTACACAGAAGTCAAGACTTGCCTTTTCCTTCATGAATCACATGCCCTCACATTCACACAAGAGAGTAGTTCCACATATAATGATATTTAGAACAATTAGGAACTTAGATAGACAAAATTCGCTCACTCTCAAAAAGAACATTCACATGCCACAAAGATGCACCATAGGCTTGCCTGTAGTGTACTACTGTATTAATCGAGCCTACTCAGTCTAAGATCAATAGGACTTCACTTGGTTGTAATGTAGGCTAAGGGACGGGTAGGATATATTTGGATATAGTGACTAACCTCCCTAAGCACTTTTTAATACAATTACATTAACATTCCAAATCATACTTATGTCAACCAAACATTCCACCACTTTTTTTTTTATTTACAACAACCCCATCCATTAGGTGCAATTATAACAACCCACCACTTATCGATTACTACCTTTACTCATTTTTTTTTTCTTTTTCTGCTTTTTTTTTCTAAGTGGTGCTTCTTCTTTTCCTTTTCCAAACACTGCACCTTTTCTCTATTTCAACGGTTCCACTCAAAAACCAAACCACCACCCCACACTTTTGCTTTTGCATAATTTCAATACCATTAAAATGCTTATGGGAGGTAAAAGGGTTCAAACAGAAGGCTATTCAAACAATTGGGTAAGGTTCGCATTGTGGTTGCCAAAGAAATAGGCTTATAGGCTCAACGGGGTTAACTAAGATGTATTACAATTAGGTGGGTGTACTTTATATGTCTGGCTCACAAAGAAATGCCTATATCACTTCTCAGACTGAATGAAACTACTATTTCGCTTTGCAAACATACGGGGCAAGTTCTAGGCATCAAATATGAATCATGGAATACAGTAAAACTCACACACACATGGCATATGACTCATTCCAGATTGGCTTATCAAGACGCTCTCTTCTGAGTATTCAAGTCAGTGACAAACATACATTTTAAGGCACTTTAACAAGAATCAACCATTGAGACTAAGCGTTACACTCTAGTGTCTATTGTGTTCAGGTGTATCAACGCTATGGGTTCTCTTTCGATTTTAGCTCGTAGCCCGTTAATCCTAACTAAAAACTAAAAAAAAAACAAACTAACAAAAACTTCCTACACCCGGTTCAAGCAAACCCTTGAAAGGAACTGTGACCAAGAAAACCAAGGGGAGTTACTACACTACCTAAAAAATAAAAATCTTTTTGTTCTTTTCTCCAGACTTACTTCCCTCAAGAAAATTGTCTAAAGGATCCGTCATCAGGAAGAGTCTCCATATTTCCTTTTTTTTTTCCTCTCGACTTAGTCCCTCAAGAACCCTGCCGAAAGAGATCCGTCGTCGGGACAAGCCACTTACCTACTTTAAAATTACCTAATGAAACTATTAGTCAAACACCAAAAACAATCAAAGCAAACCAAAAAAACATCAAACAGTCAATTTGTACAATTACATACATACATCGAAGTATCCCCCACCCCACACTTAAAATGTAGACATGTCCTCATGGCATAAAAATCTAAAGAACAGTGAGGTAAAGGAACTTCCCTGAACTAGCACTACTGATCGGAGACGGTGTCTGGGTTCACATTGCAAGCCCGACCCAGAGCTCTCAGCTAGCCTAAGAATTTCTTCTCCGACTTCACCTACCGATCAGCCACCGCGTCTACTCGGGCACCCAAATCAGTCACGGAGGTAAGCACCCCATCCATGTCCTGCTCCAAAGCGGTGAAACGGGATACTCGGGCAGCTCCAGAAGATGTTGCAGTCCCAGATGGTGCTGCAGCTGCTGCACTGTGCTCATGGGCCTGTGGTCCGGCCCCCACGTCCTCCCGCTCAGTCTCCTACTCCTCAGCGTCATCAGAGTCACTACTATCCTCACCACCTGCTGCTGCCGGCTCCTTCCCAGTGGTTACCTTGTCTGCCCAGAACTTGCGGTCTTTTGGCACTATACCATCCACTGCCAGATTTTCCGGCACCCTAGCCGCCCTGCAAGTTTAGTAACCAATGACGGGAAAAAGAACCCATACCTCTTGATTGGACAGCGGGTGAACATCTCCGTATGAATCACTCTGGCCACGTCAAAGTTGTGACCATTGATGAAGCACCAGATCAGAGCCGCTCGAGGGCCATTAACCTCAGTAGTGTTGAAGGACGGGAGCAGACGGTTGTTGATAATATACAACCAGCACTTCCCTTCAAAAGTTAGTGCCGAGGAGTGGAACTTCTCACCATACTTCATCCAGACAACCTCCTTTCCAGGTACATATATTGTTTCAAAGAACGCGTCCCAATGCGAGTATTTGCTGCCATACCCCACATAAAAGTCATCATAAGGATCCACAGGAGGGGGCAGCTCGTACGCCGCCCGTATAGCCTCAACAGAGGCATTCACCGCCTTTCTACGCACCGTGACTACGCCATCGACATGCTCCTTCACATTGGCGTAAAATTCTCTAACTACCATTACATTGCCTTCGCCCGGCTCCTCAATGAAAGTTTGCAACCCACGCCTCACCAGCTCAGTATACATGTGAGGGCAACCCAGCTGGACTGATCCTATGTCAATGCCTCTCTCCGGAATCGGTTTTTTAGTGGCCTTCTCCGTAAAGCGGTCCTGAGCTTTAGCAGAGACAAACCTGCTGCTATCAAAGGGCCAGGCAGGGGCTGCCCGGCGTGCTCTAGAAGAGCTGGCTTGGCTGCTAGAAGAGGCACCTGTGGCGTGGCATTTTTGAGGTGGAGCCATAGTACCTGAAAAACGAGAGCACATTAGCACAACCCAACACAAAATTATGACGCAATGCGATTACTCAGACTTCACACGCATAAATGGTCATAACTACACAATTACGTTCACAGAGGCATTTACACAAACACCTTGTGGGCATTCTATCCTCGTACCCCATTTCACACATGTTACAACCTCAACCCACCACAATATCTTCCAAAATCACAAACCAAGGGAATCAACACCCCACCAATCTCACCACCCACAAACACTACAACATATGTTACCAATTCCACTACTCAAAACAGAGAAAACCAACTACACAAATGCAGCACTAAAAATCCACGAAATTCTGAGAAAAATAAAAGAAAAAGGAAAAATGGAACACGGAACACATACATGTAGTGAGAGAGTGTGGGGAGAAGAGAAGAAAAGTAGAAGTGAATGAGGCTAGAGACTTGAGAGAGTGAGGATGGGGAATATGTTGGAGAAGAGGAGAGTTCTTTGAAGAAGAAGGGGGGTTAGGGTTGGGGAGGGCTGTTGGTTTTTGGAAAGATGTTTGTATCGGGGGGGGGGGGGGGAGCGGGGAGGGGTGGGGGAATTTGGGGAATTTAAGGAGGGGTCTTTATTAGATGGGGGGGGGGTGGGTTATTAGATGGGGGTTTCTAATTGGCTAAAAAAGTTAACATAAAATAAAAAAAACATTTAACAATAACAACCAACGCATCAGCATTTTTGGCAGAACTAGCGCGGTCGTAGCGCGTTACGAGACACGGCTGCGCTAGCTCCAGGTAGGAACACAACGCAATATGCGCGGCCACTTAGCTGCGGGCCACATAGCGCGTATCAGCGGCTAGAGCACGGGCCAGATAGCACGTTCAATAGCGCAAGGCGTGCTAATTTTTCTTGAGCCCAGTGCAGGAATACTTGCCCATATGGCTCTGTATCTAGAGGTGGCGCCGACTAGCCGCGGCCTTGTTGTGCGTGAGTGCGCTCCTTGGGCGACACCTTTTTTTCATGTTTTTCAACCTGTTCTTACCATTTCGATGGCCTTAATCACCCGCCCATTGTCAAGCTGCATTGGTTAGACCACTTCCTAAAAACTCACAATTAACAACTACTACTATCGTTGGGGTTGCTCCCAACCAGCACCTTAGTTAATGTCGTGGCACGACGATTACAACAAATTACTTAATGGGTATGCCTCCATAGCAGCGCCTGATTTAATGTCGCTGCACGAACGCAGACAACGCGCATCATTATACGGACTTCACATCACCTCGTGAGGTTCCGTTCAGGTGGAACTCTCTGACACTTCCTTTCGGTTCATTCTATGCTATGTACACTTCAATCTACTGACCAAGTTGACTCTAATATGTGAAGAGTCTTTTTCTGAGACACATCGTCTAACACCCTTGGGAAGGGAATATTCAACCATCCGAAATGGGCCTGACCATCGGGACTGAGCTTACCCGCGGGTACTGGTAGGCCAGGTAATCTGCGGTGGAGTATAGTGAGACAAATATCCATTGGCCATTCCCCGGGATTGAATATCCGCTCAACATGTTCTGGTGTTGTAATCTCTTTCATTCTTTCCTTGTACACCTTGTGCTCTATCATCAAAATCCGAATTCGAAACTCGTCAAGCTTCATGCAATTTCATTGATTCTCCGTTGTGCCCGCAGCCTCAATGTCTGGTTCAGCTGTTTAGTGCCCACCAAGCTTTATGTTTCAAGTTCCACTGGCCAAGTTGGCAGGCCCTTCCCCCGCGAACACCACTTACTATGGTGACATAACAATGGTGGTTTTAAAAGCAGTTCTATAAGCAGAGTGCCTCATCTAGCTTTTCGCCCCCATTCAGTTACTTTGTTGGCGTTTACTGTCTTGGTCAATACACTTTTTTTCTCTATTAGACACATTCCACACCTGTCCATTGTCTGCCGGATGATACGGTGTTTCACCTTGTGACGCACATTCATGACTCGCTAGCAACTTCTCATATGCTCGCATTACAGAACGTGGGTTGGCCTCCGTCACTGATGAATAGCTCTCGGTGCTCCCAAAAACGGGTGAATATGTTTCTTCTTCAAAAACCCAGCCACTACTTTCGCAACTCATTAGTGGGGAATGCTCGCAGCGCTTCTACCCATTTGGAACATAATCTACAACAACAGTACTGTACTTATTGCCAAAGAGAGCTTGACAGAAGGGGCCCATGAAGTCAATCCCACGCCAGACATCAACACTTCCACCTCTTGAATCGGGTTCATGGGCATTTCTCATTGGCGACGGGAAATGTTCCCTGTTCGCTGACATTCATTGCAACTCTTTCACCCATTGGTTGTGCATTTTAAACACTGTTGGCCAAAAGAACCCGGCCTCTTAGCACTTTCCAGCTGTCCTGACTCCTCCAAAATGTCCTCCATACGCCATTGCTGACATTGCCTGCAAACAGAAGATTGTCTACTCGGGGGGACACACCTCCGGATCCATATTATCAACACATATTTCGAAACAGATAAGGTTCATCCCAATATACATTGCGGCAGTCACGAATAAAAAATTTTTCTTTTTGTACAGAGCAAAGATCATAAGGGAACTATAAACCGCAGGGCCAGGCTAGTTTGCAAAGTCTGCATACCATGGCACTTCCTCTAAGACTTGTGGCGAAGCAGTTGCTCGTCTGCGAAATGTTTCCAGAATGTCTTCAACCTCATTTGAATTTTCAGGGCTTCCCTCAAGTCGTGATAGGTATGGATCAGCAACTTGATTTTCTTGTGCCCTTACGGTCACGAATTTCGAGGTCGAACTTTTAGAGTAACATCACCCAACGAATTAGGTGTGGTTAAGATTCCTTCTTCTCAATCAAGTACCTGAGAGCTGCATGGTCAGTGTATACAATTACCTAGAGCGCCCCACAGGTATGATCTGAATGTTTATCGAAGCCAAACACCACAGCTAACATCTCCTTCTCCGTCACAGTGTAGTTCAGCTGGGCTCCACTCAGGTTCTACTTCCCATAGTAGATTGGATGCATTAGTTTGTCTCCACTGTCCAAGCACTGCCCCCACTGCATAGTCACTAGCATCAGAATGAGTTCAAAAATGGCTGCTCCCAGTCGGGGCAACAAAATTATGGGTGCGTGCCAGCCTCTTTTTCAAGCTCCTCTAATGCTACCCTGCAATCATCAGAAAATAAGAAGGGGTTAATCTTTTCTCTAACAACTTACAGAGGGTGGTTGCAATTTTTGCAAAAGTCTCTTATAATCTTCTGGTAAAAACCGGCATTGCCCGAGGAAGCTCCTGGCTGCCTTGACTGAAGTTGGAGGGGGCAAGCTTTGGCTATCACATCCACTTTTAGCACGATTCCACCTTCAATTCCTTTATTGACACACGGTGCCCCAAAGACTGTGCCCTCTTTGTTACCATTGAAAATGGCACTTCTCTAATTAAGAACCAGGTTAGTCTCAATTACACCGTTTCAAGCACACGAGACAGATTTATAAGGCACTCATTCAAAGAGTTCCCACTACTGAGAAATCATCCATGAATACTCCATTATGTTCCTCTACGCCATTTGTCAGTGATATGGCTATCATGCACCTTTGGAATGTGCGGGTGCGTTGCATAGGCCAAATGCATTCCTCCGAAAGCATAAATGCCATAAGGGCAGTGAAGCAGTTCTTCTCTCTGTCCTCTGGCTGGCAATAGAGATTCTGATCTGTACCCTGAGTACCCATTTAGAAAACAGAAGTGTGACCCCCTGGGCCAATTTGGTCTAGCATTCCTGATCAAGGAAGGGAAGTGAAAGTGTCTTTGTGGTGGCTAGATTTAACTTCTTGTAGTCCATGCAGATTTCCAGCCCGGTGACGGTTTGTGTTGAGTATCAGTTCATTGTTATCGTTCTTGATCACCGTTCATGCACCCTTCTTAGGCACACATTGCACTGGGCTAACCCATTCTGGCTTGTCAGATATTGGGAAAATGAATTCCGTATCTAACCACTTTAATTACTTCTTTCTTACACCACTTCCTTCATATTTGGGTTCAACCTCTTTTGATGTTCCATGGAAAGGTTTGTGTCCCTTCTTTCCAGTAGAATTTTATGCATACAGTAGGGCGGGCTGATCCCCTTAATGTCTGCCTGGTCCACCCAATGGCAGTCTTACATCCTTGAGTACCTGTAAGATTGTTTGTGCCTGCACATCTAACCAAACTGGATGAGATAATAACAGGTAATGTGGAGGTAGGTCCAAGGAACTCATACCTGAGATGGCGGCTGCATGGCTTCAATTCAGCTTTGGGTGGTTCTTCAATGGATGGCTTAGCTGGAGGAGTTTCTCTTATTTTTCTAAGTGTAAGGGCTTAAAATTCAAGAGTTCTATCCAGAACCCTCTGCCCTTAATGCCAAACCCCATTCTGCCAGTTCTTCTCCATTCACCTCATCTAAATTCATCAGACATGCAAGCCAGAGGTCCTCAATAGTCAGCACCTCATCATCAGTTTCTACAATTACATCACGACATCAATAAGAGGCAAATTGGCGAATTCACTTTGGTCGCCTCATAGATTTTTTGTACATTGAATGGTTATCTTACTTCGTCGTTTTAGTCTCATCTTGAGTCCCCAGTCTCACAATCAATGAGAGCTCTCCCAGTGGCCAAAGAACAGCCTTTTCCAAAATGATGGAATCTTCATCCATTCTTGCAGTCTAAAGATCACAAAATTCTGCAGGGAACAAATTTTCCCTTACCTGAAATCAACACATCATCCAGATACCAGAAGGTTTTTTTACGGTCCTGTCAGCCAGCTACAACAACATAGAGGTAGGCCTAGCTCTTCCAATCCCCAGCCTCTCATAAAATCGCATAGGGGCATAAGATTATGCTGCCCTTAGATCACAAGTGCCTTATGCGAAAGCAAAATTTACCAATAGTGCAGGAATTGTAAAGCTCCCTGTTGTTCGATAGCTTCTCCGCAATTTGGTTCTAGTCACACTGCATGCAGGTCTGAGTAAGAGTCACCTTGGTAAGTTCTTTGAAATTGAATTTTCGGGACATTAAGTCTTTCATCATTTTTTGCATACCCAGGGCATCTCTTTTCAAAAAGGCATTATTCAAATTCTCTCTTCT
>NW_017672876.1:25776-86952 GCF_001879085.1 Nicotiana attenuata
ACTAAAAAAAAAAGGATACTGCTTCTTTTATTTCTCTTTTATCATCAGAGTAGTCATTAAGGTAAAAAAGAAAAGAAAAAAAAGTGAAAAAGAGAACGTCAGTTTGTTTACTTTATTCCCGATCTTCCCGAACTACGCAAAGATCTGATTCATGCGGCGCCATGATACGTAGGCAACCTACATAGGGTTCGATCGAATCACTTTTTAATTATTAAATCAAAAAAGAAAAAGAGCGAAAAAGAAAAAAAAAAGAGATGAAATTATGGGATTTGAGAAATGAGAGGAAAGAAAAGAGTGATAATTAGCAAAAAAAAAGGAAGGAAAATGAGCAAGCAAGTGCTAGAAAAGCAAAGAAAAGAGAGGATTGAAATGAACAAATTGGGATGATGCCAACTGACCTTCGTACCCTCAAAGTCATTTTAGAACCGAAAACTATGGCTAGGTGCATTGCACATAAAGTGAGATTATCTTATGTTAAATGCCCTAACGCTAACGTGATGACTTCATCTTCATAGCAGAAAGGTGATTGGTTCGTGGTTCTTAAAGTGGTAACTCTTCTCTACAACATAAGGTCGAAATGCAATGGCAGACGCTTGATACTGGTGCCCAAAAGCAATTGGTTGAACAGGGAAATGGGTTGGTTGAAGAGGTAAGGATGTTAAGACAGCACATGGTGGACATGTATCAGGCTTGGATGACTAGGAAGGCACCACCGCCGCCACCACCTAGCTTTTTAGACTCTACCCTTACCCAAACTCTGGTCATAGTGCCAGATGATCCCCCCATACTCTCCAGATCCACCCGCTTATTACAGCTTTCCCAACCACCCCAGTAGCTCCATCACCCGTCCTACAATTACCTTTCCCCAAAATTGCCCTCCCGTCATATCCACTATCCCCAACAATGAACACCCACTCAAAGCTCATGATGCCCAATATTGCCCCTCAGAGGTTGCCCACAAGGTTCCTGACTCATATAATTAGAACCCTCGGAATGAGCTTCATGTTGAAAATGAGAGGTCAGCAGGAAAAGAAGGGCGGGATGAGATATCCAGGAACCTAAAAAGCATAGAACAGTCCTTAAAAAACATGCAAGGGATGGGAGACCAGGTTGACCTGTCTTACAAAGAATTGTGTATGTCCCTGACGTTCGTCTGCCCGCGGGGTTTAAAGTGCCAAAGTTTACCTTGTATGATGGGTGTGGAGATCCGGTAGCCCATCTGAGGGGTTATTGCAGTGAAATGAGAAGTGTTGGCGAGAAAGATGATTTGTTGATGGCGTATTTCAGTGAGAGCTTGACTGAGGCAGCTTTGGAATGGCATAATTGTCAAGATGTCGGTAAGTGGCATACATTGGGCGACATGGCTCAAGATTTTGTTCGACACTTTCAATACAATATAGACATTAGCCCAGACCGTTCCTCCCTATCTACGATGGAAAAGAAACTGGAGGAAAGCTTTAGGGGGTTTGGGCTCAGATGGAGGGAGCAAGCTGCTCGAGTCAGTCCCCCGATTGGTGAAGAAGAAATGGTTGAGTTTTTCCTACGAGCACAGGGGCCCACCTACTTCAGTCATTTGATGCCGGCCTTGGGTAAACCTTTCAATGATGTGGTAAAAATGGGGGAGATTGTAGAAGAGGGAATCAAGTTAGGAAAAATCATGAGTTATTCGGCGTTGAAAGGTACTACAGAAGACATTCAGAACAGCTCAGTAAGTTTGGGTGGAAGAAAGAGAAATAGAAAAGATGATCCGGTGGGCGTTCCTGCTCAACGCTTTCAGCCTCGATGTCGACCCCATGGATATCCCTGTGCACCAGATAATCCTCCCTAATGCTACTTCTCTCCACAGAACCCCAAAAGTCGTACATCACTTTCCCAGTACCCTATCCACAATGCACCACCATATGCTTCACATCCACAAGGCCCGCGATGGCCTGCACCGCTTCCACAAATGTCTTACCTGCCCCCTCAAACATATCAACCACCTGCCCGAAAAGGTTCCAACCGAGGCCAGAGTTCAAATTGAAAAGACAACAGAAAAAAGAAAAGACTTTCATTGCTATTGGAGAGTCATATGCCAGTTTGTTCCAAAGGTTGAGGCAATTGGACATGTTGAAGCTGATTCAGATAAAAATGTCGAACCCTCTTCCAAAGAACTTTGATTATTCTCAAAGATGCGCATATTGCTCTGATGCCCCGGGTCACAGCATAGAAAGGTGTTGGTATCTGAAAAAAGCAATTCAGAAGCTTATTGATGCAGGTAATTGTCGTGGAAAATCCAGATGCAGTAGACACTAGCCAAAGTCCATCGCCTGTTCATAATGAGACGCATTTGGTGGGTATGATTTGTTTTGAAAAATAATATGAGAATTCTTCCGAGATCCTCGGAGGTCCACGTGCTGCAAAGCTTTCAGCGCTATCCGAGGTTGATCTTAAGAATGAGCCGGCAAAAGGGACCCAAACGCAATCTTCTAAAGTCAATGTGATGAAGACTTGTGAAGGTCCTAGTAATGTTGATGTGGAACTCAGTAGCTAATATGTCGTGCTTGGTAATTGGAAAGACGCTCCATCTCTTGGCTAGCTGGGGAGGAGTCTTGGTGGTTTATTTTGGTGTCATTTCTGTTGTCAGGATTATTTCAGGGTTGAAATCCGGATATTATCTTGTGACTCAAACTTTTGCCTAGTTCCTTTAGTCGTAATAACTCATTTAGTGTTGTCTAGGTTTGTTCCAGGGTTGTACCCCGGTTTATTTTGCTTGTCTTGTTGTTCAAACCCTTTCACCGTCTGTCTAATACAATTTTCTGTTTTCTGTTATTTCTAGTCAGTGTTTGTTAGTTCTCTTTTCCTTTTATAGTTCTTTTCCTACTGACTCTAGTGACATGACATGCACGCATAATTGTAGGCCTGGTTTTAAAAGTTAGCCTAATCATGGAGCAATGAAATAATTTTGAAGATGATAGGGACATTTGTGGGAAGTAAGTAAAGAGATTTTGAGATCATATGAATTCCGAACCATGTGAAACTGGGGCAGATAATTTTGGAAGTTAATAGGGTGACAGGAATTCGTTAAGGGAGGTGCATCCTAGACGATTTGAAGGAAGCAACTTTGAGTTCAAGTGCATCTCAGGTTACAAGAAAAGTCAAGGAAGTTTTCTCTGAATTGACGGAGGATATCCATTGTGAAGAGAGAATCACCCAACGAGGGTTCTGTACTTGACAAGGCGCTAAAGAAAAGTGGAAGGCATATCAGTTATACCAATGCCGAAGGCGCAAAAGAAATATTGTGCATGATCTTTAATTTTCATTTCAAGTTGCATGTGTTGTACTTGGCATTTTCAGGGATTGGGAGGCCCTCTTTCAGCTACCCAAACACTTATACCATTTGATACTCTTTGAGCCTGTACTAATTTCTTTGACCTCCCCTCTTTTGGAATCAAGTTAGAGTAATGCGGAAAAAAAAAGTTTATATCCCCATAGGTTTATTTTAATAGGTTCATCCCAAAAGGAAAAATCAAACAAAAAAAAGAAGACAAAAAATAAAGATAAAAAGAAAGAAAAGAAAAAAAAGAAGAAAAAAAAAAGAAAAGAAAAAAAAAGAAAAAAAAAGAAAGGAAAAAGAAAAATAGCAACAACAAAACGTATCTCATGAACTACGTTCGACCTGATTCCTTTGAAGGATACATAGGCAGCCTCACGGTTTGGTCCCATCAAAATAAGAATTCAAAAGTCCCAAGCAAAGAAACTGGGGCAGAAAGTTGTGGTTGTTGCAAGAGATCTGATTCCAAAAGTTGTAATTTTGAACCCATTCAAGCTGTTTTAAGCCTTTGTGATATCCTTCCTTTCTAACCCTGTACAAAGCCATATTACAGTCCAAAAGACCTCCCAGATAATCTTTGAGAGTGCTGAGTTTAGACATGCCAGGAGCATATGATGTTTTACAATGGTCAACGCCTTGTCATCAACAGAATCAGAGGAAAGAAGAAGAAAAGAAAAAATGAGAGAGTCTTATCGGTGAAAACCTTCACAGGCACCATAAGGCGACGGTAAGTTGAGAGAAGGCAAAATGAGAGAGGCTTGATGGTGAAAACCCTTTGGGCACCACAAGTCGAATAAATATCGTGAATCAGATTGGACAATCGGAGCATTGAAGCCCAGTTTTACGGTACATCAAGAGTTGAGCATTAGATTTACTTGACAGTTTAGACCACTTAATCCAAAGGTGCATGTCATGGTCATTAGATTTGGTATCCACATCTGATAAGTTTCTACTTTGTAGTTTTCTTCCTAGGAATAATCTATTTCCATTGTCCGTTACTCTGTTCCTTTTGTCTTGTTTACTTCCTCTTCCCGAGTCTGTTTGGTCAGAACAAGTGAGAAATGACTTCAAAATTTGCCACTAGTCTTCCAATTGCTCAAAACGGGATCTGGCTAGCACATCAAGGCGGCATAAGTCGGGAAAGAATAGCATGCACACTGAGTTGGTAACAATCAGTGTGCTTTGGGGTTCATGTGATATGAATGTTGGGTGAACGATCAAAGTATTTTCTGTGATAAGGTTGACAAAGAAAGTGGTTAACCAGTGACAAGCAAGGTCTTCCATGTGGAAATTAAAGTTATCATTGCAAGTGAAGGAGCAATAGACCGCAAGGCCAAGGCCAGTGGTTTAAGTCAGGAAAGAACAGCATGTGCATTGAGTGGGTGGCAATTGACGTGCTTTGGGATTCATGTTAAACACAAAGATTTGGTATATGTCAATTCATGAGCACAATGCAACAGATAGAGGGCTTGGGTTTGAATGAATCAGAGGTATTTTCTGTGATTAGGGTGACAGATAAAGTGGTCACTCAATAAACAAGCAAGGTCTTTCAATGTTGAAATCCAAGTTATCATGAGAAGTGAAGGAGCAATCGCCCTCAAAGTCAAGGCCGCAAACCAACCAGCATGTTTAAACTCACAAGTTTTCTTTGATTGAAACAGGGGCAGAAAATTTTGTTTGTTTCAGAGAAACCCTTTGTAAGGAAAGTAAGCGCCAGACAGGCTCGGCGGAAGTGCCAGTACCCTCCTAGATAACAGGATTTAGTAAGTTTTGAGGCCCTAACAAATGACAAGGTCTGACGAGAGGTCAACTTTTGGGAAGTGTAATTTGGCATTTAAGTTTTTCACCCTTGAGATGAAGCTTGGTTTGAAATTTTCAGGATAAACGAATTTAGTTTAGAATTTATTTTGATAACAAGAATCAGTTAACACTCACAGATGTTCCCAATATCAAACTGGGGCAGGAAAATTTCTTTGTTTTGTCTGTTTTGTTGGAATCAGGCACCCACTTGGAGAATAAAAGGAAAGCAACAATGTTCAAAGGAAGACAACAATAAGGAGCCCACCTGGAGAACAAAGGGAAGCAGTTCAAGTTTCGAGGAAAAGCAGTGCAAGTGTTGGAAATCAGGCGCCCACCTAGAGAACAAAGTGAAAGCGGCAATGTTCAAATGAAGACGGTTCAATTTCAGCAATTAGGAGCCCACCTGGAGAACAAACGGAAAGGGTTCAAGTATCAAGGAATAGTAGTGCAAGTGTTGGAAATCAGGCACCCACCTGGAGAACAAAGGGAAAGCAGCAATGTTCAAAGGAAGACGGTTCAAGTTCAGCAATCAGGAGCCCACCTGGAGAACAAAGGGAAATAGTTCAAGTCTCAAGGAAAAGCAGTGCAAGTGTTGGAAATCAGGCGCCCACCTGGAGAATAAAGGGAAAGCAGCAATGTTCAAAGGAAGACGGTTCATGTTCGGCAATCAGGCACCCACCTGGAAAACAAAGGGAAAACAAGTCAAGTTTCGGAGGAAAGGAAGATAATTCAAATGTTGGTAATCAGGCGCCCACCTGGAGAACAAAGGGAAAGCAGCAATGTTCAAAGGAAGACGGTTCAAGTTCAGCAATAAGGCGCCCACCTGGAGAACAAAAGGAAAGCACCTCAGAATACAATTCAAGTCAGCAACAAAGGAAGTTCCCGTGGAGAGTACAAGTCAACAGAGCAGCAGAAACCGCAAGATCAAGTTTGAAGAAGTGTAGATAGGATTTTTTTAATTCATAGATCATAGTTTAGTCTAGCTTATTTTATTTTATCTTGGTGTAATAAGGAGTTCAGCAAGCAGTAGCAGCAGCAGCAACAGTGAAATCACAGCTTCCTGGTAGTCCCAGCAACCGAAACTTCCCGAACTACACTGACCTGATTCCTTTATAGCCAAGGATATGTAGGCAACCTCGGAAGTAGGGCGCGGTCAAATCTTTCAAAAATGCTTCACACGGAGTATTCAAACGGGCAAAAATCGCTCGTATCTGCTCACTTTATCTTTGCACGAAAACTCTTCGTGTTTTCGAGCAAAGAGGAGCAGCTGTGAGCACGTGATTTTTCCCTATAGGAATTACTCCCACAAACTCTAAGAAAATATTTTTTCCCATTATTTGCAATTTTGTAGGTTTTCGTAGGATTTTTGTTAATTGTTTGCATTTGTTTGCATGTTTATCTATTTAAAATCATGAAAAATACAAAAAAAATATCATGTATTGCATTTAGGATTTATCTTTACATTTTTAGGATCAATTAGTTAATTATTTGTCTTATTAAAAGTGAAAATCACCAAAGTGGTTTATTTTGCATTTTTAGTTTTAATTTTAGAATAGTATTTTTCCTCTTCTATATAATTTTTAGAAAAGTGGGTAGTGTTACAATTTAAATCAATTTTAGGTTTAATTTAGTTTTTGTTTCATTAATTTTAGTTAAAAGAAAATTGATAAAAAGAGAGAGAGAGAGAGAGAGAGAGAGAGAGAGAGAAAGGAATTAAGTGTAGGATGTTACCATATGGGCCAGAATTAAAATTGAGCCCAAATCCCACGCCTGTACCCCAACCAGTCCAAACCAAGCCCAAGTCCCTACCCGGTCCAGCTTCTCATATCAGCAAAACGACGCCGTTTCAGGGGCGTTTGATCCCAGCCGTTGATCAAACGGTTGGGAACTTGGGACCGTAGGGTTATTTAAATGTCGGAACCGGTCCACCCCCTCCCCCCCCCCCAGTTGCATATCTCGTTCCCTAACCTAACCAAAACCTAATTGAATCCGCCGCCCCAATCCCCAAACCTTGACCGGCCAGCGGCCACCACTCAACCCCTCTAAACCTGCCAAAAATCATACCCCATAACCTTCTCCTCCTCCTCATCTCATATATCGACCCAGTTCTTTCCAAAACACCCCGGAAAACCCTAAGTTTCAGATCTAAGAAAGGTCAGTTTGGTCGGAAATCGTGGGATTTGTTCGCTCTTCAGCATTTGAGTTCGGAGGGTTCATTCTTGTTTGCTCTCTCAAGGACTTGGACTCTCATGAGTCTTTTCTTCCAAAAAATCCGGTCAAAAGCTCCATGCAAGGTCGGGTTCCTTGGGAGAAAAGACCTTTGAGTGGTCAATTAGAGCGGAGCAAAACATCAAGCTGTCTCACGCATTTGGTTCATGCATAAACGGTAGAATTTCACCATTATGTTCTTCATTTCTCGGGTGAGTCGGTGATTTCTCACTTTCTTTAGTCCGCTAAATTACTTGTGTTCATCTGAGAGTCATTCCTATTTTTACCTTCTAGTTAGGTTTGATTAGGTTTTGTTTCGGTTGATTAGTTTGGATTAATCCTAGCCCTTTTAGATTAGTTTCATAAATTGCTGAGTTTAAAATCGTTTAACTCTGAATTTTCCTTCTTTTTCTTCTTACTGAAGTTGATTTTGGTTTGGGTCATTTTGGTTGATTGGGCTTCTTGGTCATCTATGACCCGGCTTAAAGAGGCCCGTCCATTTAGGTTTGGGTTTTGGGTTATTTTGACCCATGGGTGATTTTCTGAAGGTAAATAGCAGCCTTTTAAAGGGTAGTTTAGGGAAATTGGATAGGGGGAATCTTGTCTAACTAACTAGGAAGCTGCTAGGAAGGTGAGGATGGGGTGAATTGCTGAATAGTTTAGGAGATCAGGGTCCAAAATGAAAAGATGAAAATTGGGGAAGGGGTAAATAGTGAAGGAATGAAATCAATTTTGCTGCCCTAAAATTTGTCTATAAAAGGCTCACTTCCTGCATTCTTCTAGGCAGAGATGATATAATAAAAAAAATAGAAACGGCTGAGGGATTCATACTCTGAAAAAATACTAAAATTCTGCAATCTTTTGGTCGAAATTGGTCTTGGTTTGGCTCTCTAGTCTTGACTGTTTAATCAGAATTCAAAAGCTTCAAGGAATTTTCTGTTCATCTGGGTTTAAAATGGTCTAAAGTGGGCTAAAAATTGGTGTTGATGTTGCTGATTTACTACTGTTGCTAAACTCCTCACTCTCCTTGTTTTCTTTTGACCTTCAGGTATTCCTATGAACTTTTGAATGGCAAATGGAAGCTGTAAAGAATGTGTTCTTCTTGTGCTGTAATTTGGGTGTTCAAAATGTTAAGTCTATGGTCTCACACGTATGCTATTTATATTTTATTTATCTTAGTCGTTTGATTTTGTTGCGTAAATATGATGGATTTGGATATTCAGCATTGATTTAGCGTCCATGTGAGAGATCATGTTTAGCTTAATAAATTCTACGTATTGTCTTGGACATTTCAAGCAACCATAATAGTTCATGTAGTCATTATTGGGATCTGATGGGTTCTGAAGGTAAATTTTCAGTTCACAGCTAGATGGTAGTAATATCAGTAGTCCTTAGTCATTTTTAGCTTGTTTTGGCTCTGAAAATCGAAGTTAGTCAAAGTTTTCCTTCTTAAACAACATGCTTTTGCTTGATCCTGAGTTGTTATGATTGATTAGTATAACTAATATCAAGGCTTTGAGTGTCATGTTAATAATAATACAGTCGATTCAGCTTTTGATTTCCAGATTTTAGTACCATGTTCTTCCTTTGTGATCTGTGTATTTGAAAGCAACTTGAATATCAAGAGAGGCTGGGACAGGCTTAAAGTTTTCAGTTTGAATTGGGCCTAATTTTGGCCGCGTAAATGGGCCTGTTTATCACGAAGTTTGGAGCGACCAATTCTGGTTTTCTATTGCTGTGGGCTCAATTGTAAGCCTAACAGCTTTCTGCACCAACTTATCTTCTTAAGTATAGGATGGCTCAATAAGAAAGGGGTTCAATCGGGAATTCGACTTAAGTTTAATTCAATGTCTGATTTCATTAAAAATGTTGTTAATCTATATAACACGAGTTTGAGTGTTTTTGTTAAAATTTTTGGAGCCGGGCTCAATGCTGGCCCAGGCGAAAAACTGACTAAGTCTGTTGGGATATCTTTTCATCCACTCATTCTCGTTGGTTAAGTTTTCAGCCCAGGTTCTCAATACAGGTTTTTTTTTTTAATTTCCTTGTTAACTGTGTAACAACTTGTCTCTTGCAAATAGTAATGTCCCTTAGGCTTAGTTAAGTGCCTTTGTTTTAATGGATTGAGGTGTGCCATTTAACTAGATCGCCTATGGCCCTCACGAATGTTAATTATTAAAAATGAACTTCGTAGTTTACTTTAGGCACGTTAATTATATAATTATTACGGTAATTAAAATCCGGGGGTACATCTTATGTGGCCCGGTTCTAATTTCCAACAAGGTTAAATAGAACGTGTCGTAAATCACGGGTGCATTTCATGTAGCGTGGCTTACGGTTTGTTTTAAATAACCTTGAAATTCCTTAAATAAATGAAAGCGGTTTTAAGTTAAAAATGCACATAGGTTTAAAAATGTTTTAAAACTAGATAATTAGGCCAATAATATCAGTTGAGCGACTGTGTTAGAACCACGGAACTCGGGAATGCCTAACACCTTCTCCCGGGTTAAGAGAATTCCTTACCCGGATTTCTGTGTTCGCGGACTATAAAACAGAGTCAATCTTTCCTCGAGTCGGGATTTAAACCGGTGACTTGGGACACCATAAATTATTCCAAGTGGCGACTCTGAATTTTAAATAAAATAATCCCATTTCGATTGTCACTTAAATTGAAAAAAACTCCCTTATACCCCTTCCCGGGGGTAGGAAAAAGGAGGTGTGACAGCTCTGGCGACTCTGCTAGGGTCCAAGAACCCAGAACCTCCGGTTCAGGGTTCAGAATTCGAGCTTAGAATAATTGTTATAGTTGGCTTTATTTATTATCTGATTTTTATATGTTTGAGCCTAATGTGCTAATTGCCGCATTTTACCGCTTTGATATTGTTTGGGCTGTATATAAATAGTTATGAAACCCTCTTCTCTCTGAGTCTTCTAAATCATCTGGGAAGTGTGCACTTGGTGTGACTTCTCTTCTGTTAGAGTCATACTCCAATTTTAGAACGAGGTTCGAACAAGTTGCAAAGCCGGTGAAGCTTCTGTATTCCCGGTACGCTGCCCCCCCCCCCTCTCGGCTCGAGCTGTTCGCTCGGGTAAGCCAGGTCTAGAACAAATAAACCCAGGTTTTTAAACCTAGAATAAACATAGCCTCATGCCGGATCCCTAGTAGGAACGTTTGTTGCATCACGTGCATTTGACTTAGGGGACTCAACAAAGGGGTTGGGTCCGTATAGGACAGGTGTACCCAAAAATAAAAGACCATCCTGATGCATCCTAATGTGCTACGTGTTGCAATCTTAAAAGGTAAAAGGGGTCATTTGGCGGACCAATGAGGTTTGAGGGTAAATGAGAAACAAAAGAGGTTGAAGTACAAAAATGAAGCAAGTGGGGCCCAGTTATAATTTTCTTTCTCACTTTTTCAAAAATAAAACCAAAAAAAAAAATGAATATGAAAAATCCAAAAAAAAGAGTTTGCACTTTCCCCGTCATTTTTAAAAAAAAAATCAAAAAAAGCGAAAAAGAAAATCCAAAAAGATTTTACATGTTTCATCATTTTCAAGGAAAAGACAAAAATATATTTTCTCTAAATTAGTTTTTTTTTTCCTCGCCCGTATCCAATCGGCCCGAACTACACATACCTGATTCTCGTCTTTCGGGGCGTGATACGTAGGCAACCCACATAGGGTCCGGTCTTCCTAGTGAGTTTAGGTTCTTGGCTTCGCGGGGTCTTAGCCAAATCTTGCATTTTTAGCCACTTTTAGCCATATAGGTTAATTTAGAAAAATAGTCACAACCATATTTTGCATGTGTCTAGTAGGGAATGTTATTGTCTCACATAGTGTTGGTTCCAGTTTTCTCATACAGGTGTGAATCTACCTACCGGAGTTTGAGCATGATAGATACCCCAAGACCACTGCATTCAGGAGCTGCCTGAGGAACCTTTTTATGTTTTTGAGTCTATTGTTCATGTTTTACTTTCTAGTCCTGTATAGTAGTATTCAATCATTTAGTTGATGCTAGAGTCTATCATAGTCTAGTTAAATTGTCGAGTCTTTTTTTTTTATTTCCTATTTTGTATTTGAAAAATGTAATATAAATCAAAAATCCAAAAAAAAGATATTTTGCGTTTTTATATTTCCGTTAGAATGTTCTTTAGAAATACTACTCCAAGATATTAAAAAAAAAGAAATTTTGAGGTGGTTTTTCCTTTAGAAAATTAATAATAGAACTCAAAAAAAAAAATGCTTTTATATTTCTTTTAGTACATTAAGACAAAAAAAAAATCTTTTAGTACCTCTTTAAAAGTTTTCTTTAAGATATTAATTTCAAAATTCAAAAAGATTTTCTTTTGAGTTTCTTCTTTGGGAAATTAAGGAAAAATAAAAAAAAAGATCTTTTTCTTTTTACTAGAACTTTAGGACATTGCACATAGAAGAAAAAATAACATACTTTATCTTTGGTTTATCTTCAGAGTTACTCCCTTAGGTAACCAAAACTGAAATCCAAAAATATTTTTTATCTTTTTCATTTCTTAGTTCGGAATCTTTCTTTCAGGATATCACACGAAAATTCAAAATATTTTTCTTTGGCTCATTCTTTAGATTTCCTTCCTAAAAAAAAGGATTCAAAAATATTTTTCTCTTCTAGGGTCTTTTCCTTAATAATTTCCCATAGAGTATTTGCTTCAAAAAGAAAAAAAAGGAGAAATAATATATGCTCGTTAAGCTTGAGGTTAGAATAGGTTAAAGAATATTAAGTCTAGAAAATTCAAAAAAAAAGGGATTTGCTTCTTTTATTTCTCTTTTCTCATCAAAGTAGTCATTAAGGTAAAAAGAAAAAAAAAAGAAAAAGAAAAGGAAAATGAAAACGTTAGTTTGTTTACTTTATTCCCGTTCTTCCCGAACTACGCAAAGATCTGATTCATGCGGCGTCATGATACATAGCAACCTACATAGGGTTCAATCGAATTATTTTTTTTATAAGGAAAAAATAAAGGGGTGAGATATGGGATGTGAGAAATGAGAGGAAAGAAAGAGTGATTATTAGCAAAAAAAAAGGAAGGAAAATGAGCAAGCAAGTGCTAGAAAAGCAAAGATAAGAGAGGATTGAAATGAATAAATTGGGATGATGCCAACTGACTTTCGTTACCCTCTAAGTCATTTTAGAACCGATAAATGTGGCTAGGTGCATTGCACATAAAGTGAGATTATCTTATGTTAAATGCCCTAACGTTAACGTGATGACTTCATCTTCGTAGCAGAAAGGTGGTTGGTTTGTGGTTCTTAAAGTGGTAACTCTTCTCTACAAAACAAGGTCGAAAGGCAATGGCAGACAGCAACGGAATAGAGTCGGTTGATACTGGTGCCCAAAAGCAATTGGTTGAACAGGGCAATGGGTTGGTTGAAGAGGTAAGGATGTTAAGACAACACATGACGGACATGTATCAGGCTTGGATGACGGGGAAGGCTCCACTCCCGCCACCACCTAGCTTTTTAGACTCTACCCTTACCCAAACTCCGGTCATAGTGCCAGATGATCCCCCATACTCTCCATATCCACCCGCTTATCACAGCTTTCCCAACCACTCTAGTAGCTCCGTCACTCATCCTCCAATTACCTCTCCCCAAAATTGCCCTCCTGTCATATCCAATACCCCCATGATCACAACTTCTCAACAATCTTCCCTTCATAGATCTAACAATGAACACCCACTCAAAGCTCATGATGCCCAATATTACCCCTCAGAGGTTGCCCACAAGGTTCCTGACTCATACAAGCAGAGACCTCGGGATGAGCCTCATGTTGAAAATGAAAAGTTCACAGGAAAAGAAGGGCGAGATGAGATATCCAGGAAGCTGAAAGGTATAGAACAGTCCTTAAGGAGCATGCAAGGGATGGGAAATCAGATTAATATGTTCCCTGATGTGCATCTGCCTGCGGGGTTTAAAGTGCCAAAGTTTAATTTGTATGAGGGGCGTGGAGATCTGGTAGCCCATCTGAGGGGTTATTGCAGTGAAATGAGAAGTGTCGGCGGGAAAGGCGAGTTGCTGACGGCGTATTTCAGTAAGAGCTTGACTAGGGCAGCCTTGGAATGGCAAACACGTCAAGATGTCAATAAGTGGCCTACATGGCATGACATGGCTCAAGATTTTGTTCGACACTTTCAATACAATATAGGTATTACCCCAGACCGCTCCTCCCTATCTAATATGGAAAAGAAACCGGAGGAAGGTTTTAGGGAGTTTTGTTTAAGATGAAATGAACAAGTTGCTCGGGACAGTCCTCCCATTGATAGAAAAGATGTTGCTGAGCCCCGCCAACGACAGGATCCAGTGGGCATTCCCGTTCAACGCTTTCAGCCTCAATATCGACCCCATGGATATCCTCGTGCTCCAAATGTTTCTCCCCAATGCTACTTCTCCCCATAAAATCCCCAAAGTCATACCTCACCTTCCCAGTACCCTATCCACAATGCACCGCCATATGCTCCACACCCACGAGACCTGCGATGGCCTGCACCATTTCCGCAAATATCTTACCCGCCTCCTCAAGCATATCAACCACCTACCCGCAAAAGGTTTCAACCGAGGCCAGAGTACAAAATGAGAAGGCAGCAGTAAAGAAAAAAGTCTTTCACTCCTATTGGAGAATCATATGCCAGTCTGTTCCAAAGGCTGAGGCAATTGGACATGTTGAAGCCGATTCAGATAAAAATGCCAAACCCCCTTTCAAAGAATTTTGATTTTTCTCAAAGGTGCGCATATTGCTCTAATGCCCCGGGGCATGACATAGAAAAGTGTTGAAATCTGAAAGGAGCAGTCCAGAAGCTTATTGATGCAGGTGACATTGCCGTGCAAAATCCAAATGCAGCAGATACTAGCCAAAGTCCATTGCCTGTTCATAATGAGACGCATATGGTGGACATGATTTGTGTGGAAAAGGAATATGAGAACTCTTTTGAGATCCTCGGAGGGCAACTTGCCACAAAGCTTTCAGCGCTATCACTCTTGGTTCCGGAAGTTGATCCTAAGAACGAGCCGGTCAAAGGGACCCAAAAGCAATTTGCTAAGGACAATGCGATGAAAACTTGTGAAGGTTCTAGTAATGTTGATGCGGAACTCAGTGGTTAAGATGTCGAGCTTGGTAATCGGAAAGACGCTCCCTTCTTGGTTACCCGGGGAGGAGTCTTGGTGGTTCATTTTGTTGTCATTTATGTTGTCCGGGTTATTTCAGGGTTGTAATCCGTATATTGTCTTGTGATTCAAACCCTTCTATCCTTTTACTTTGCGTAGTTTCCTTTAGTCGTAGTAACTCACTTAGTGTTATCTAGGTTTGTTCCGGGGTTGTACCCCAGTTTATTTTGCTTGTTTTGTTGTTCAAACCCTTTTACCGTCTGTCTAATGCAATTTTCTGTTTTCTATTATTTCTAGTCATTTTTGTTTAGTTCTTTTCTCCTTTCATAGTTCTGTTCATGCTGATTCTAGTGACATGACATGCAGGCATAATTCTAGGCCTAGTCTTAAAAGTTAGTCTAATCTTGAAGCAATGAAATAATTTTGAAGATGATAGGGATATTAGAGGGAAGTAAGTAAAGGGATTTTGAGATCGCTTAAAGCCCGAATTGTGTGAAACTGGGGCAGATAATTTGGAAAGTTAATAGGGTGACAAGAATTCGTTAAGGGAGAGTGCATCCCGGACGATTTGAAGCAAGCAACTTTGAGTTCGAGTGCATCTCAAGGTACAAAATAAAGTCAAGGAAGTTTTCTCCGAATTGACGGAGGATATCCATTGTGAAGAGGGAATCACCCAACGAGGGTTCTGTACTTGACAAGGCGCTAAAGAAAAGTGGAAAGCATATCAGTGATGTCAATGCCGAAGCCGCAAAAGAAATATTGTGCGTGATCTTCAATTTTTATTTCAAGTTACATGCGTTATACTTGGCATCTTCAGGGATTGGGAGGCCCTCTTTCAGCTACCCAAACACTTTACCCTTTGATACCCCTTTGAGCCTTATTTATTCATACCTCTCTTTTGGAATCAGTAGCGAAATTCAGAAACACGAACGCAAAAGGTAAGCAAAGGAGAAAAAGAGAAAAGAATGAAAGAAAAAAGAGACAAGAAAAGAAGAAAAAGCAAAAAAAAAAGAGAGAGGAAGAAAAGAGAAAAAAGAGAGAGGAAAAGAAAAGAGAAAAATAACAACAACAAAACAATTCCTATGTCATGAACTACGTTCGACCTGATTCCTTTTAAGGATACGTAGGCAGCCTCACGGTTCGATCCTATCAAAATAAAAATTCAAAAGTCCCCAAGCAAAGAAACTGGGGCAGAAAGTTGTTGTTGTTGCAAGAGATCTGATTCCAAAAGTTGTAATTTTGAACCCATTCAAGCTGTTTTAAGCCTTTGTGATATCCTTCCTTTCTAACCCTGTCCAAAGCCACATTACAGTCCAAAAAGACCTCCCAGATAATCTTTGAGAGTGCTGAGTTTAGACATGCCAGGAGCATATGATGTTTTACTATGGTCAACGCCTTGTCATCAACAGAATCAGAGGAAAAAAGAAGAAAAGAAAAAATGAGAGAGTCTTATCGGTGAAAACCTTCACAGGCACCATAAGGCGACGTTAAGTTGAGAGAAGGCAAAATGAGAGAGGTTTGATGGTGAAAACCCTTTAGGCACCACAAGTCGAATAAAGATCGTTAATCAGATTGGACAATCGGAGCATTGAAGCCCAGTTTCACGGTACAACAAGAGTTGAGCATTAGATTTACTTGACAGGTTAGGCCACTTAATCCATAGGTGCATGTCATGGTCATTAGATTTGGTATCCACATCTGATAAGTTTCTACTTTGTAGTTTTCTTGTTAGGAATAATCTCTTTCCATTGTCCGTTACTCTGTTCCTTTTGTCTTGTTTACTTCTCTTCCTGAGTCTGTTTGGTCAGAACAAGTGAGAAATGACTTCAAAATTTGCCACCAGTCTTCCAATTGCACAAAACGGGATCTGGCTGGCACATCAAGGCGGCATAAGTCGGGAAAGAACAACATGCGCACTGAGTTGGTAACAATCAGTGTGCTTTGGGGTTCATGTGATAAGAATGTTGGGTGAACGGATCAAAGGTATTTTCTGTGATAAGGTTGACAGAGAAAGTGGTTAACCAATAACAAGCAAGGCCTTCCAAGTGGAAATCAAAGTTATCATGGAAAGTGAAGGAGCATTAGACCTCAAGGCCAAAGCATACCATAAACAACATGATGCCAAAAATGAAAAGTATGGTGTTAATGAAAGTTAAGCGGTCGGTTGGTCTGTAAATTTTGGGGAGGATACAGAGGTTCAAATTGGAAGGACAGAAATATGAAACAGCACGTTGGAAGTAGAGCATTCAGGGCATTCAGGGTCCTGCAGTTGAGATTCAATTAGAAGTCACAACAATTCTAGGCCAGTTCAAAGCAGACAGTTAGAGCAAAGCACGGCAATGGGGAGGCCACCCTCAGCAAGAATGCAATAAACTAACCACCGCGTTTTTCAAATTGACAAGATTTTTCTTTGATTGAAATAGGGGCAGAAAATTTCGTTTTTTCAGAGAACCCTCCGTGACGAAAACAGGTGCCAGACAGGCTCGACAGTAAGTTCCAGTACCCTCCTGGATAACAGGATTTAGTAAGTTTTGAGACCCTCGCAAACGACAAGGTCTGACGAGAGATCTACTTTTGGGAAGTATAATTTGGCATTTAAATTGTCACTTTCGAGAAGAGATTTGGTTTGAAATTTTCAAGATAAAGGAATTTAGTTTAGAATTTGTTCTGATAACAAGAATCGGTTAACACTCACAGATGTTTCCAATATCAAACTGGGGCAGAAAAATTTCTTTTGTTTTGTTTGTTTTGGTAATCAGGAGCCCACCTGGAGAACAAAGGGAAGCATGTTCAAGTTTCGAGGAAAAACAAGTGCAAATGTTGGTAATCGGGAGCCCACCTGGAGAAAAAAGGGAAAGCAATTCAAGTGATGGTAATCAAGAGCCCACCTGGAGAGCAAAGGGAAACAGTTCAAGTTTCGAGGAAAAACAAGTGCAAATGTTGGTAATCAGGAGCCCACCTGGAGAACAAAGGGAAAGCAATTCAAGTGTTGGTAATCAGGAGCCCACCAGGAGAACAAAGGGAAGCAGTTCAAGTTTCGAGGAAAAACAGTGCAAATGTTGGTAATTAGGAGCCCACCTGGAGAACAAAGGGAAAGCAATTCAAGTGGTGGTAATCAGGAGCCCACCTGGAGAACAAAGGGAAGCAGTTAAANAAATTCTTCAAGTGTTGTTGAGGATCTTCGACCTGTGACCCCGAAAATAGTCCCTTGTTTTGCAACAAGTGCAGCATGTTTTTCGTGATTTGGAACGATTCAGCCTGTATTTGTGGGACTAAAATCGCTGTGGCCAGATTTTCAGTTGTGGGTTGTGCCCAGTCATAGAGAGCAGCCTCTGGCACAAGAGGTGCCACTGGCGCTATTGGTGCAGCTGGGTATTTTCGTGATCTCCCATGTTCGGTTCGATTTGTTCAATTGTTTGTTGCTGTTTGCTTTTCCGGTTGGCCCGGTTCAAGGCCTTAAAAACTTTTTCGGGATCGGATAAAGCTTCGAATACTTCACCAGTTCTCGTTGAGCTTCTAGGCATGAACCTGTACAACCAAGTCAACAAACGTTAAGATTTCAATGAATAGATTGGGTATAGAGAAAACTGACTATACTAAGAATTTTTGTACTTCTTTCAATTGTAATTGATAACACCGTTAACTCCCCGGCAATGGCGCCAAAATTTAATCACGCCCAACTATGCCTTCTAAAAAGGACACGCGGACGTTGCAAATATAATCTGAGTATTTAGCCCAGAGTCGAACCCACAAGGAATTAACCTATCAATTACTCTCGTTAGACTTACGAAATTCTACGTATTCAACTTCCCAAACTTTCTGAATAACTATTGAAGATGTTTCTACCAACTAAGAATGAATGTAAGTAAGCAACTGAAAACTAACTATGATTAAGTTGTAAACAATTAAGAGAAGGTTCTACGGTTATGATTTCCCCTATTGATGGAATCCCTTCCGGTTATGTTTCACATAGAATTGCCTAATCGTCTCTATCAATCATGAGCACTCTTATTACCGCAAATCTCTCCCGAGTAATCACGACAATTTACTAGACGCACTCTCCCGAGTTACGCTAGCTGGCTTTGTTTATTACAGTTCACTTTAGATTGCACCCAAGGCTTTGTTATCCTAATCCCGCCTTTAAACCCTCGGTTACTGATCCCTCATATACTTTGGGAGTGGTGTTGTTCAACAATTGACCTAAATATGAACTCTCTCCCGAGTTACGCACACTAAATAGGCACAGCTAATTGAGGATCCTATCAATTAACTACAATAAGAACATAGTTGAACAAATAGAGATTAAACCGGGCAAACTATATTAACATAACAAGAAGTTCATCCTTCAATAGGTTCCATCAAAATCTTAGACTAAATATTTAGCTACTCATACTAGTGTTCATCACAACAATATTCAAAGTCATCACAAATCGTAAAAACAAAAGGAAGAAAGGAAGAACTGGATGTTGAATTATCCTCCTTGCCTCTTGCCTCTCCTTGCCTTCAACTAAGTTATGAAAACCTTGATAATGAATCTTTGGGCGAGCTGGACCTTCTATAGGTTAAGTGGATTTACCCCCGAACTTCCAAGTTTACCCCTGAAATTTACTTTTCCGAAACTGGGCTAGCGCGGTCGCGCTAGTGGACGCGCTAGTGACCGCGCATATGCCCTATCATTCTGCCTCGACTAACTGGGCTAGCGCGGTCGCGCTAATGGCCGCGCTAGTCCAGGTCTCCATTTTAGCTCTTCTTTCTCTGGTCTTCCCACGTACTCAGCTTCTAGGGGCTTTTCTTGCTTCAATTTAGCTCCGATTACCGTCTTAAGTCCTCATTCATGCCAATGACTCCTGCAACGTGTGAAATTCACAATTAGAGCCAAGTTATCATCATATAACTATATTATAATAGTGAAACATGATCAAGCTGGGGTATAAACAATCGCCAAATTACATAAATCTAGCCTATTATCACAGGTCTAGAACAAATAAACCCAGGTTTTAAACCTAGAATAAACATAGCCTCATGCCGGATCCCTAGTAGGAACGTTTGTTGCATCACGTGCATTTGACTTGAGGGACTCAACACAGGGGTTGGGTCCGTCTAGGACAGGTGTACCCAAAAATAAAAGACCATCCTGATGCATCCTAATGTGCTACATGTTGCAATCTTCAAAGGTAAAATGGGTCATTTGGCGGACCAATGAGGTTTGAGGGTAAATGAGAAAGAAAAGAGGTTGAAGTACAAAAGTGAAGCAAGTGGGGCCCAGTTATAATTTTCTTTCACACTTTTTCAAAAAAAAACCAAAAAAAAATGAAAATGAAAAATCCAAAAAAATGAGTTTGCACTTTCCCCGTCATTTTTTTAAAAAATAAAAAAATAAAAAAAAAAAGAGAAAAAGAAAATCCAAAAAGATTTTACATGTTTCATCATTTTCAAGGAAAAGACAAAAATATATTTTCTCTAAATTAGTTGTTTTTTTTATTTTTTTTCTAGCCCGTATTCAATCGGCCCGAACTACCCATACCTGATTCTCGTCTTTCGGGGCGTGATACGTAGGCAACCCACATAGGGTCCGGTCTTCCTAGTGGGTTTAGGTTCTTGGCTTCGCGGGGTCTTAGCCAAATCTTGCATTTTTGGCCACTTTTAGCCACATAGGTTAATATTAGAAAAATAGTCACAACCATGTTTTGCATGTGTCTAGTAGGGAATGTTATTGTCTCACATAGTGTTGGTTCCAGTTTTCTCATACATGTGTGAATCTACCTACCGGAGTTTGAGCATGACAGATACCCCAGGACCACTGCATTCAGGAGTTGCCTGAGGAGCCTTTTTATGTTTTTGAGTTTACTGTTCAAGTTTACTTTCTAGTCTTGTATAGTAGTATTCAGTCATTTAGTTGATGCTAGAGTCTGTCATAGTCTAGTTAAATTGTCGAGTCGTTTTTTATTATTTCCTATTTTGTATTTTAAAAATGTAATATAAATCAAAAATCCAAAAAAAAAGATATTTTGCGTTATTATATTTCCGTAAGAATATTCTTTAGAAATAATACTCCTAGATATTAAAAAAAAATGGAGGTGGTTATTCCTTTAGAAAAATAATATCTAGAACTCAAAAAAAAATTGCTTTTGTATTTCCTTTAGTACATTAAGACAAAAAAAAAAGAATTTTCTTTTAGTACCTCTTTAAAAGTTTTCTTTAAGATATTAATTTCAAAATCCAAAAAGATTTTCTTTTGAGTTTCTTCTTTGGGAAATTAAGGAAAAATAAAAAAAAAGATCTTTTTCTTTTTACTAGAACTTTAGGACATTGCACATAGAAGAAAAAATAACATACTTTATCTTTGGTTTATCTTCAGAGTTACTCCCTTAGGTAATCAAAACTGAAATCCAAAAATATTTTTTATCTTTTTCATTTCTTAGTTCGGAATCTTTCTTTCAGGATATCACACGAAAATTCAAAATATTTTTCTTTGGCTCATTCTTTAGATTTCCTTCCTTAAAAAAAGGATTCAAAAATATTTTTCTCTTCTAGGGTCTTTTCCTTAATAATTTCCCATAGAGTATTTGCTTCAAAAAGAAAAAAAAAGGAGAAATAATATATGCTCGTTAAGCTTGAGTTTATAATAGGTTATAGAACATTAAGTCTAGAAAATTCAAAAAAAAAAGGGATTTGCTTCTTTTATTTCTCTTTTCTCATCAGAGTAGTCATTAAGGTTAAAAAAAAAAAAAAAAAGAAAAGGAAAATGAGAACGTTAGTTTGTTTACTTTATTCCCGTTCTTCCCGAACTACGCAAAGATCTGATTCATGCGCGTCATGATACGTAGACAACCTACATAGGATTCGATCGAATCATTATTTTTATAAGGAAAAAAAAAGGGGTGAGATTATGGGATGTGAGAAATGAGAGGAAAGAAAAGAGTGATAATTAGCAAAAAAAAAAGGAAGGAAAATGAGCAAGCAAGTGCTAGAAAAGCAAAGAAAAGAGAGGATTGAAATGAACAAATTGGGATGATGCCAACTGACCTTCGTACCCTCGAAGTCATTTTAGAACCGATAACTGTGGCTAGGTGCATTGCACATAAAGTGAGATTATCTTATGTTAAATGCCCTAACGCTAACGTGATGACTTCATCTTCATAGCAGAAAGGTGGTTGGTTTGTGGTTCTTAAAGTGGTAACTCTTCTCTACTACACAAGGTCGAAAGGCAATGGCAGACAGCAACGGAATCGAGTCGGTTGATACTGGTGCCCAAAAGCAACTGGTTGAACAGGGCAATGGGTTGGTTGAAGAGGTAAGGATGTTAAGACAACACATGGCGGACATGTATCAGGCTTGGATGACTGGGAAGGCACCACCCCCGCCACCACCTAGCTTTTTAGACTCTACCCTTACCCAAACTCCGGTCTTAGGGCCAGATGATCCCCCATAGTCTCCAGATCCACCCACTTATCACAGCTTTCCCAACCACCCTAGTAGCTCCGTCACTTATCCTCCAACTACCTCTCCCCAAAATTGCCCTCCTGTCATATCCAATACCCCCATGATCACAACTTCTCAACAATCTTCCCTTTATAGATCCAACAATGAACACCCACTCAAAGCTCATGATGCCCAATATTACCCCTCAGAGGTTGCCCACAAGGTTCCTGACTCATACAAGCAGAGACCTCGGGATGAGCCTCATGTTGAAAATGAAAAGTTCACAGGAAAAGAAGGGCGAGATGAGATATCCAGGAAGCTGAAAGGTATAGAACAGTCCTTAAGGAGCATGCAAGGGATGGGAAATCAGATTAATATGTTCCCTGATGTTCATCTGCCCGCGGGGTTTAAAGTGCCAAAGTTTAATTTGTATGAGGGGCGTGGAGATCCGGTAGCCCATCTGAGGGGTTATTGCAGTGAAATGAGAAGTGTTTGCGGGAAAGGCGAGTTGCTGATGGCGTATTTTAATAACAGCTTGACTGGGGCAGCCTTGGAATGGCATACACGTCAAGATGTCAGTAAGTGGCCTACATGGCATGACATGGCTCAAGATTTTGTTCGACACTTTCAATTCAATATAGGCATTACCCTAGACCGCTCCTCCTTATCTAATATGGAAAAGAAATCGGAGGAAGGTTTTAGGGAGTTTTGGTTCAGATGGAACGAACAAGTTGCTCGGGACAGTCCTCCCATTGATAGAAAAGATGTTGCTAAGCCCCGCCAACGACAGGATCCAGTGGGCATTCCCGCTCAATGCTTTCAGCCTCAATATCGACCCCATGGATATCCTCGTGCTCCAAATATTTCTCCCCAATGCTACTTCTCCCCACAAAATCCCCAAAGTTATACCTCACCTTCCCAGTACCCTATCCATAATGCACCGCCATATGCTCCACACCCACGAGACCTGCGATGGCCTGCACCATTTCCGAAAATATCTTACCCGCCTCCTCAAGCATATCAACCACCTACCCGCAAAAGGTTTCAACCGAGGCCAGAGTACAAAATGAGAAGGCAGCAGCAAAGAAAAAAGTCTTTCACTCCTATTGGAGAATCATATGCCAGTCTGTTCCAAAGGCTGTGGCAATTGGACATGTTGAAGCCGATTTAGATAAAAATGCCAAACCCCCTTCCAAAGAATTTTGATTTTTCTCAAAGGTGTCATATTGCTCTAATGCCCCGGGGAATGACATAGAAAAGTGTTGGCATCTGAAAGGAGCAGTCCAGAAGCTTATTGATGTAGGTGACATTACCGTGCAAAATCCAAATACAGCAGATACTAGCCAAAGTCCATTGCCTGTTCATAATGAGACGCATATGGTGGACATGATTTGTGTGGAAAAGGAATATGAGAACTCTTTTGAGATCCTCGGAGGGCCACTTGCCGCAAAGCTTTCAGCGCTATCACTCTTGGTTCCGAAAGTTGATCCTAAGAACGAGCCGGCCAAATGCACCCAAAAGCAATTTGCTAAGGACAATGCGATGAAAACTTGTGAAGGTTCTAGTAATGTTATGCGGAACTCAGTGGTTAAGATGCCGAGCTTGGTAATCGGAAAGACACTCCCTTCTTGGTTACCCGCGGAGGAGTCTTGGTGGTTCATTTTGTTATCATTTTTGTTATCCGGGTTATTTCAGGGTTGTAATCCGGATATTGTCTTGTGACTCAAACCCTTCTATCCTTTTACTTTGCCTAGTTTCCTTTAGTCGTAGTAACTCATTTAGTGTTATCTAGGTTTGTTCCGGGGTTGTACCCCAGTTTATTTTGCTTGTTTTGTTGTTCAAACCCTTTCACCGTCTGTCTAATGCAATTTTCTGTTTTCTATTATTTCTAGTCATTTTTTTTTTAGTTCTTTTCTCCTTTCATAGTTCTGTTCATGCTGATTCAAGTGACATGACATGCAAGCATAATTCTAGGCCTGGTCTTAAAAGTTAGTCTAATCTTGAAGCAATGAAATAATTTTGAAGATGATAGGGATATTTGAGGGAAGTAAGTAAAGGGATTTTGAGATCGGTTAAAGCCCGAATTGTGTGAAACTGGGGCAGATAATTTGGAAAGTTAATAGGGTGACAAGAATTTATTAAGGGAGAGTGCATCCCGGACAATTTGAAGCAAGCAACATTGAGTTCGAGTGCATCTCAAGGTACAAAATAAAGTCAAGGAAGTTTACTCCGAATCGACGGAGGATATCCATTGTGAAGAGGGAATCACCCAACAAGGGTTCTGTACTTGACAAGGCGCTAAAGAAAAGTGGAAAGCGTATCAGTGATATCAATGTCGAAGCCGCAAAAGAAATATTGTGCGTGATCTTCAATTTTTATTTCAAGTTGCATGTGTTATACTTGGCATCTTCAGGGATTGGGAGGCCCTCTTTCAGCTACCCAAACACTTTACCCTTTGATACCCCTTTGAGCCTTATTTATTTCCTTTCATACCTCTTTTTTGGAATCAGTAGCGAAATCCAGAAACACGAACGCAAAAGGTAAGCAAAGGAGAAAAAGAGAAAAGAATGAAAAAAAGAAGAGAAAAGAAAAGAAGAAAAAGCAAAAAAAAAAAAGAGAGAGGAAGAAAAGAGAAAAAAGAGAGAGGAAAAGAAAAGAGAAAAGCAACAACAACAAAACAATTCCTATGTCATGAACTACGTTTGACCTGATTTCTTTTAAGGATACATAGGCAGCCTCACGGTTCGATCCTATCAAAATAAAAATTCAAAAGTCCCCAAGCAAAGAAACTGGGGCAGAAAGTTGTGGTTGTTACAAGAGATCTGATTCCAAAAGTTGTAATTTTGAACCCATTCAAGCTGTTTTAAGCCTTTGTGATATCCTTCCTTTCTAACCCTGTCCAAAGCCACATTACAGTCCAAAAAGACCTCCCAGATAATCTTTGAGAGTGCTGAGTTTAGACATGCCAGGAGCATATGATGTTTTACTATGGTCAACGCCTTGTCATCAACAGAATCAGAGGAAAAAAGAAGAAAAGAAAAAATGAGAGAGTCTTATCGGTGAAAACCTTCACAGGCACCATAAGGCGATGGTAAGTTGAGAGAAGGCAAAATGAGAGAGGTTTGATGGTGAAAACCCTTTAGGCACCACAAGTCGAATAAAGATCGTGAATCAGATTGGACAATCGGAGCATTGAAGCCCAGTTTCATGGTACAACAAGAGTTGAGCATTAGATTTACTTGACAGGTTAGGCCACTTAATCCAAAGGTGCATGTCATGGTCATTAGATTTGGTATCCACATCTGATAAGTTTCTACTTTGTAGTTTTCTTGTTAGGAATAATCTCTTTCCATTGTCCATTACTCTGTTCCTTTAGTCTTGTTTACTTCCTCTTCCTGAGTCTGTTTGGTCAGAACAAGTGAGAAATGACTTCAAAATTTGCCACCTGTCTTCCAATTGCACAAAACGGGATCTGGCTGGCACATCAAGGCGGCATAAGTCGGGAAAGAACAGCATGCGCACTGAGTTGGTAACAATCAGTGTGCTTTGGGGTTCATGTGATAAGAATGTTGGGTGAACGGATCAAAGGTATTTTCTGTGATAAGGTTGACAGATAAAGTGGTTAACCAATAACAAGCAAGGCCTTCCAAGTGGAAATCAAAGTTATCATGGCAAGTGAAAGAGCATTAGATCTCAAGGCCAAAGCATACCAGAAACAACATGATGCCAAAAATGAAAAGTATGGTGTTAATGAAAGTTCAAGCGGTCGATTGGTCTGTAAATTTTGGGGAGGATACAGAGGTTCAAATTGGAAGGACAGAAATATGAAACAGCAGGTTGGAAATAGAGCATTCAGGGCATTCAGGGTCCTACGGTTGAGATTCAGTCAGAAGTCAAAACAATTCTTGGCCAGTTCAAAGCAGCCAGTTAGAGCAAAGCACGGCAATAGGGAGGCCACCCTCAGCAAGAATACCACAAACTAACCACCGCGTTTTTAAACTGACAAGATTTTTCTTTGATTGAAACAGGGGCAGAAAATTTCGTTTGTTTCGGAGAACCCTCCGTGAGGAAAACAGGTGCCAGACAGGCTCGGCAGTAAGTTCCAGTACCCTCCTGGATAACAGGATTTAGTAAGTTTTAAGACCCTCGCAAACGACAAGGTCTGACGAGAGATCTACTTTTGGGAAGTATAATTTGGCATTTAAATTGTCACTTTCGAGAAGAGGTTTGGTTTGAAATTTTCAAGATAAAGGAATTTAGTTTAGAATTTGTTCTGATAACAAGAATCGGTCAACACTCACAGATGTTCCCAATATCAAACTGGGGCAGAAAAATTTCTTTTGTTTTGTTTGTTTTGGTAATTAGGAGCCCACCTGGAGAACAAAGGAAAGCATGTTCAAGTTTAGAGGAAAAACAAGTGCAAATGTTGGTAATCCGGAGCCCACCTGGAGAAAAAAGGGAAAGCAATTCAAGTGTTGGTAATCAGGAGACCACCTGGAGAACAAAGGGAAGCAGTTCAAGTTTCGAGGAAAAACAGTGCAAATATTGGTAATCAGGAGCCCACCTGGAGAACAAAGGGAAAGCAATTCAAGTGTTGGTAATCAAGAGCCTACCAGGAGAACAAAGGGAAGCAGTTCAAGTTTCGAGGAAAAACAAGTGCAAATGTTCGTAATCAGGAGCCCACCTGGAGAACAAAGGGAAGCAGTTCAAGTTTTGAGGAAAAATAGTGCAAATGTTGGTAATCAGGAGCCCACCTGGATAACAAAGGGAAAGCAATTCAAGTGGTGGTAATCAGGCGCCCACCTGGAGAACAAAGGGAAGCAGTTCAAGTTTCGAGGAAAAACCGTTTAAATGTTGGTAATCAGGAGCCCTCCTGGAGAACAAAGGGAAAGCAATTCAAGTGTTGGTAATCAGGAGCCCACCTGGAGATCAAAGGGAAGCAGTTCAAGTTTCGAGGAAAAACCGTGTAAATGTTGGTAATCAGGAGCCCACCTGGAGAACAAAGAGAAAGCAGCAATGTTCAAAGGAAGACGGTGCAAGTTCGGCAATCAGGCGCCCACCTGGAAGACAAAGGGAAAACAAGTCAAGTTTCGGAGGAAAGGAAGATAATTCAAATGTTGGAAATCAGGCATCCACCTGGAGAACAAAGGGAAAGCAGCAATGTTCAAAGGAAGACGGTTCAAGTTCAGCAATCAGGAGCCCACCTGGAGAACAAAGGGAAACAGTTCAAGTCTCAAAGAAAAGCAGTGCAAGTGTTGGAAATCAGGCGCCCACCTGGAGAACAAAGGGAAAGCAGCAATGTTCAAAGGAAGACGGTTCAAGTTCAGCAATCAGGAGCCCACCTAGAGAACAAAGGGAAATAGTTCAAGTCTCAAGGAAAAACAGTGCAAGTGTTGGAAATCAGGCGCCCACATGGAGAACAAAGGGAAAGCAGCAATGTTCAAAGGAAGACGGTTCATGTTCGGCAATCAGGCACCCACCTGGAAAATAAAGGGAAAACAAGTCAAGTTTCGGAGGAAAGGAAAATAATTCAAATGTTGGTAATCAGGCTCCCACCTGGAGAACAAAGGGAAAGCAGCAATGTTCAAAGGAAGATGGTTCAAGAGCAGCAGAAACCGCAAGATCAAGTTTGAAGAAGTGTAGATAGGATTTTTTAATTCATAGATCATAGTTTAGTTTAGCTTCTTTTATTTTGTCTTGGTATAATAAGGAGTTCAGCAAGCAGTAGCAGCAGCAGCAACAGTGAAATCACAGCTTCCTGGTAGTCCCAGCTACCGAAACTTCTCGAACTACACTGACTTGATTCCTTTATAGCCAAGGATATGTAGGAGACCTCGGAAGTAGGGTGCGGTCAAATCTTTCAAAAATGCTTCCCACGGAGTATTCAAACGGGCAAAAATCGCTCGTATCTGCTCACTTTATCTTTGCACGAAAACTCTTCGTGTTTTCGAGCAAAGAGGAGCAGCTGTGAGCACGTGATTTTTGCCCTATTGGAATTACTCCCACAAACTCTAAGAAAATAATTTTTTTCCCATTATTTGCAATTTTGTAGGTTTTCGTAGGTTTTTTGTTAATTGTTTGCATTTGTTTGCATGTTTATCTATTTAAAATCATAAAAAATACAAAAAAAATATATCATGTATTGCATTTAGGATTTATCTTTACATTCCTAGGATCAATTAGTTAATTATTTGTCTTATTAAAAGTGAAAATCACAAAAGTGGTTTATTTTGCTTTTTTAGTTTTAATTTTAGAATAGTATTTTTCCTTTTCTATATAATTTTTAGAAAAGTGGGTAGTGTTACAATTTAAATCAATTTTAGGTTTAATTTAGTTGTTAAGTCTATGGTCTCACACGTATGCTATTTATATTTTATTTAGCTTAGTCGTTTGGTTTTGTTGTGTAAATATGATGGATTTGGATATTCAGCATTGATTTAACGTCCATGTGAGAGATCATGTTTAGCTTAGTAAATTCTACATATTGTCTTGGACATTTCAAGCAACCATAATAGTTCATGTAGTCATTATTGGGATCTGATGGGTTCTGAAGGTAAATTTTCAGTTCACAGCTAGATGGTAGTAATATCAGTAGTCCTTAGTCATTTTTAGCTTGTTTTGGCTCTGAAAATCGAAGTCAGTCAAAGTTTTCCTTCTTAAACAACATGCTTTTGCTTGATCCTGAGTTGTTATGATTGATTAGTATAACTAATATCAAGGCTTTGAGTGTCATGTTAATAATAATACAGTCGATTCAGCTTTTTATTTCCAGATTTTAGTACCATGTTCTTCCTTTGTGATATGTGTATTTGAAAGCAACTTGAATATCAAGAGAGGCTGGGACAGGCTTAAAGTTTTCAGTTTGAATTGGGCCTAATTTTGGCCGCGTAAATGGGCCTGTTTATCACGAAGTTTGGAGCGACCAATTCTGGTTTTCTTTTGTTGTGGGCTCAATTGTAAGCCCAACAGCTTTCAGCACCATCTTATCTTCTTAAATATAGGATGGCTCAATAAGAAAGGGGTTCAATCGGGAATTCGAGTTAAGTTTAATTCAATGTCTGATTTCATTAAAAATGTTGTTAATCTATATAACACGGGTTTGAGTGTTTTTGTTAAAATTTTTGGAGTCGGGCTCAATGCTGGCCCAGGAGAAAAACTGACTAAGTCATTTGGGCTATCCTTTCAGCCACTCATTCTCGTTGGTTAAGTTTTCAGCCCAGGTTCTCAATACATGTCTTTTTAAATTTCCTTGTTAACTGTGTAACAACTTGTCTCTTGCAAATACTAATGTTCCTTAGGCTTAGTTAAGTGCCTTTGTGTCACGACCCTAAATCCCAACCCGGTCGTGATGGCGCTTCTCGTGAAGACAAGGCCAGCCAATTAAACCCAATTTACCTTTTTAAGCAGTTAAACATCATAAAACAGTCTAAAATATGATTTAATAGCATTAAGTAGCAGATAATGTCGATAGAACGCGGAAATATAACCTAACACAGCCCTAACCGGGGTGTCACAAGTCACGAGCATCTAACAGTACCAAATCCTCAAAGGTAACTACAGCGTTTGAATTACTTAACTAAGACTGTAAAAAAATAGATAGAGAGGAGCTCCAGGCTGCGAAACGCCAACAGCTACCTAAAGACTCCTCGAAGATCCGCCTGAAGCTGGAATGAATCAGCACTCGGGAGCGGGACCAGCTACGCCTGAATCTGCACACAGGGTGCAGGGAGTAGAGTGAGTACTCCAACTCAGTGAGTAACAAATGTAAATAATGACTGAAAGTAAGAAAACACGTAAGGCACAAAGCAGTCTATAATGAAGCAGTAAAATCATTTAAAAAAAATAGTAAACCAGTGAAAAGACAGGTAAAATCCTCTTTCAACAAGTAAACAGGTAATTGACATACAATTAAGGTACAGCAAATAAATAGAAGCTCGCCCCTCGGGCATAATATCACCACACCCGCCCTCGGGCAACATCTCAAAACAATAACATCCCCTCAGGCTCAATCTCACATCACACTGGGTACCCGCGCTCACTGGGGGTGTGCAGACTCCTCGAGGGGTCCCTTACGGCCCAAGCGCAATAACAAGCCATCTCGTGGCATCAAAACTAGGCTCTCGGCCTCATATCAATCATGCCATCTCGTGGCGTACATATCTCAGGCCCTCGGCCTCAAATCAGTATCAGTGTCTCCTCACAATATAGGCCCTCGGCCTTACTCAGTCAAAAATACTCACAAGCCCCTCGAGCAATAGTAAAACAGTGCTTCTCAGCCCAAAACATCATTTAAAATATCATTTAAGTCTCAAAACTGAGTAAAAACGGCTGAGTAGTAAAATAGTGGAAAATAACCTGACTGAGTTCAAATAGTAATTCAAAACAGTGAGGAAATATCAACAAAAAGCCCCGAAGGGTTCAAGTAATTGGCATGAAGCCCAAATATGGCATTAACCCGAAGCATAGTGATAGCAAATAAGTTTCAATCAAATACGCGGTAAAATCATCAACCGGGACGGACCAAGTCACAATCCCCAATAGTGTACGACCCCACGCTCGTCAACAAGCGTGTGTCTCACCTCAACATAGCACTACGGTGTGCAATCCGGGGTTTTAAACCCTCAGGACATCATTTACAATCATTACTCACCTCGAACCGGCTAAATCTCTAGCTCGCGACGCCTTTGCCCTTCGAATTGGCCTCCACGCGCGTCGAATCTATCCAAAATCAGAACGAAGACGTCAAAATATGCTAAGGGAACAAAGCCCAAGCGAAAATAATCGAAAAATACCAAAAATCCCAAAATTAGCAAAACCCGAGCCCTTGGTCCACTTCTCGAAACTCAGAAATTTTCACATCAAAAGATTGCTTATCTCCCCACGAGTTCATACATATCAAAAGTGTTCAAATCCGACCCCAAATGGTCCTTCAAATCCCAATTCAAAAGTCCAATTTCTCAAGCCCTAGTTCTTCAATTTTTGGCTTAGTTTTCATGATTTTCTAGGTGGAATTCACATAATAATCGAGTTTTTAGTCCAAGAATCTTGCCTTCCAATGATTCCCCTTGATTCCCTCTTCAATCTCCTTCAAAAATCTCCAAAAACGAGCAGCTATGGGTGCAAATAGACCCACCTTCGCGAAAGACTTCTTTTAAATTCTTCTGACCAGTTACTTTCGCATCTGCGGTGCTACAGCCGCTTCTGCGGTACCACATATGCGGCTACTCTTCCGGTTCTGCGGACTCCACTTATCATGCCAAAAATCGCATCTGCAATAGAGCTTCCGCATCTGCGGCTTCGCAGATGCGGCCATCTTGACCGCTTCTGTGGAAACTGCTCGCCAGCCCCAATTTCGCATCTGCGACTTTCTCCCTCGCACCTGCGGTCCCAATTTGGCAGGTGCGAAATACCAGAAGCAGAAAAATCTACAGCTTCCACAAACATTCAACTTCTCCGTTAACCATCCCGAAATCACCCCGAGGCCCCCGGGACCTCAACCAAAAGCACCAACACATCCTAAAACCTTATTCAAACTTGTTCCAATCCTCAAAACACCTCAAACAACATCAAATCACCCGAAACACCTCGAATTCAAGCCTAAGTTTCTAAAATCATCCGAAATACGCTTTTGATCAAAAACCCAACCAAACCTTGTCCGAATGACCTGAAATTTTGCACACACATCCCAAATCACATAACGAAGCTACTGCAACTCTTGGAATTCCATTCCGACCCTTATATCAAAATCTCGCCTACCCACCGGAAATCGCCAAATATCAACTTCGCCAATTCAAGCCTAAATCTACTTCGGACCTCCAAAACCCATTCCGATCACACTCCTAAGTCATAAATCACCTCCCAAAGCTAACCGAACGATCGGAACTCACATCCGAGCCCTCTAACATCTAAGTCAACATCCAGTTGACTTTTCCAACTTAAGCCTTCCTAAAAGAGACTAAGTGTCTCAAACTTCACCAAAACCAATCCGACCAACCCGATACCTCAAAACACGGATAAACAAGGCATAAAGAAGCAGAAATGTGGGAAACAGAGCGGTAACTCATGAGACGACCGGCCGGGTAGTCACATCCTCCCCAACTTAAATAAACTTTCGTCCTCGAACGAGTCAAGAAACATACCTGAAGCCTCAAACAGGTGATGATATCTGCTCTGCATCTCCCGCTCGGTCTCCCAGGTAGCCTCCTCCACGGGCGACCTCTCCACTGCACCTTCACCGATATCTTTTGATCTCAACTTCCGAACCTAACGCTCCAGAATAGCTACTGGCTCCACATCATAAGTGAAATCACCCTCCAACTGAACCGTGCTGAAATCCAGAACATGAGAAGGATCTCCAATGTACTTCCGGAGCATAGAAACATGGAACACTGGGTGCACACTCGACAAGCTGGGTGGCAAAGCAAGCTCATAAGCCACCTCTCCAATCCTCCGAAGTACCTCAAAAGGCCCAATGAACCGCAGACTCAACTTCCCCTTCTTTCCAAATCTCATAACACCTTTTGTGGGCGAGACCTTCAACAGAACCTTCTCACCGACCATGAAGGACACATCTCTAACCTTCCTGTCAGCATAACTCTTTTGCCTCGACTGCGCTGTACGAAGTCTCTCCTGAATTACCTTCACTTTATCTAAGGCAGCCTGAACCAAATCTGTCCCCAATAGCCTAGCCTCACCGGGCTCAAACCAACCAACTGGAGATCCACACCGCCTCCCGTACAAAGCCTCATATGGAGCCATCTGGATACTCGACTGGTAGCTGTTGTTATAAGCAAACTCTGCAAGTGGTAGAAACTGATCCCATGACCCTCCAAAATCAATAACACAAGCGCGTAGCATATCCTCCAATATCTGAATAGTGCGCTCGGACTGCCCGTCCGTCTGAGGATGAAAAGATGTGCTCAACTGCACTTGAGTACCCAACTCTCGCTGAACAGACTTCCAAAACTGGGAAGTAAATTGAGTGCCCCGATCTGAAATGATGGAAACTGGGACACCATGCAACCGAACAATCTCCCGAATATATATATCTCTGCCAACCGCTCTGAAGAATAAGTAGTACAGATAGGAATGAAGTGCACGGACTTGGTCAGCCTATCCACAATCACCCAAATAGCATCGAACTTCTTCAAAGTCCGAGGGAGTCCAACTACAAAGTCCATAGTGATCCTCTCCCACTTCCACTCTCGAATATCCATCCTCTGAAGCAAGCCACCCGGTCTCTGATGCTCATATTTCACTTGCTCACAATTGAGACACCGAGCTACAAATCCCACAATATCTTTCTTCATTCTCCTCCACCAGTAATGCTGTCTAAGATCCTGATACATCTTCGCGGCTCCTGGATGAATAGAGTACCGCGAGCTATGGGCCTCCTCCGAAATCAGCTCCCGAAGCCCATCTACATTGGGCACACAGATTCGGACCTGCATCCTCAACACTCCATCATCTCCAATAGACACATCCCTAGCATCATCATGCTGAACGCTGTCCCTAAGGACGAGCAAATGTGGATCATCATACTGGCACTCTCTGATGCGCTCATATAGGGAAGACCGAGAAACCACACAAGCTAATATCCGATTGGGCTCCGAAATATCCAACCTCACAAACCGATTGGCCAAAGCTTGAACATCAACCGCAAGAGGTCTCTCCCCAACTGGAAGGTATGCCAAACTCCCCATACTCACTGCCTCTCAGCTCAAAGCATCGGCCACCACATTGGCCTTTCCCGGACGGTACAATATAGTGATGTCATAATCCTTAAGTAACTCCAACCATCTCCGCTGCCTCAAATTAAGATCTTTTTGCTTGAACAAATGCTGAAGACAGCGATGATCAGTGAATACCTCACAAGATATGCCATACAAGTAATGCCTCCAAATCTTCAACGCGTGAACTATGGCAGCCAACTCCAAATCATGAATGGGGTAGTTCTTCTCATGGGGTTTCAACTGACGAGAAGCATAAGGAATAACTCTACCCTCCTGCATCAACACACAACCAATCCCTACTCTCGAAGCATCACAATACACGGTATATGAACCTGAAGCTGATGGCAAAACCAACACTGGAGTTGTGGTCAAAGCTGTCTTGAGCTTCTGAAAGCTCTCCTCACACTCGTTCAACAATACAAATGAAACGCCCTTCTAAGTCAACTTGGTCAAGGGCGATGCGATAGATGAGAATCCCTGAACAAATCGGCGATAATAGCCTGCCAAACCAAGAAAACTACGAATCTCTGTGGCTGAGGACGGTCTGGGACAACTCTGCACCGCCTCTATCTTCTTTGGATCAACCTGAATACCCTCACCGGACACCACGTGTCCCAAGAATGCCACTGAACTAAGCCAAAACTCACAATTGGAGAACTTTGCTAAAGCTTCTCCTCCCTCAATCTCTGCAACACAACCCTCAAATACTTCGCGTGCTCCTCCTGACTACGCGAATATACCAGGATATCATCAATGAAAACTATGACAAATGAGTCAAGATAAGGCCGGAACACGCTGTTCATCAGATGCATGAACGCTACTGGGGCATTGATCAGCCCAAAAGACATAATCAGGAACTCATAGTGACCATATCTGTTCCTGAAGGTCGTCTTAAGAATATCCGAATCCCTGATCTTCAACTGGTGATAACCCGAACGGAGATCAATCTTGGAGAATACCCTCGCTCCCTGAAGCTGGTCGAATAAATCATCAATGCGAGGCAAAGGATACTTGTTCTTAACTGTTACCTTGTTTAATTGCCTATAATCAATGCATATTCTCATAGTGCCATCCTTTTTCTTCACAAACAGAACTGGCGCACCCTAAGGTGACACACTAGGCCGAATGAACCCCTTATCAAGGAGTTCCTGAAGCTGCTCCTTTAACTCCTTCGACTCCGCCGGTGCCATACGATACGACAGAATAAAAATGGGCTGAGTGCCCGGCGCCAGGTCAATACCAAAATTAATATCCCTGTCCGGTGGCATGCCCGGCAGGTCTGCAGGAAATACATCAGGGAAATCCCTCACAACTGGGACATAATCAATACTGGGACTCTCAGCTCCAACATCTCTCACAAAGGCAAGATACGAAAGACAACCCTTCCCAACCATACGCTGGGCTTTGAAGAAAGAAATCACTCTGCTAGGAACATAATCAGTCACACCTCGCCACTCAATCCGTGGCACACCCGGGATAGCCAACGTGACTGTCTTGGCATGACAATCTAGAATAGCACGACATGGAGATAGCCAATCCATGCCTAGAATGACATCGAAATCCACCATACTCAATAATAAAAGATCAACTCGGGTCTCCAAACCCCCAATAGCCACCACACACGACCGGTACACACGGTCTACGACAACGGTCTCACCCATCGGGGTAGATACATGAATAGGTAAAGCAAGAAACCTACGAGGAGTACCCAAATAGCGAGCAAAGTATGATGACACATAAGAATGGGTGGAACCGGGATCAAATAATACAGAGGCATCTCTGTGGCAGACTGAAATAAGACCTGTAATGACAGCATCAGAAGTAATGGCATCGGGTCTGCCTGGAAGAGCATAGAAACGGGCCTGACCGCCCCCTGATCGACCTCCCCCTCTGGGGCGACCCCTGGCTGACTGATCCCCACCCCTAGCTGGCTGGGCGGGTGGTGGTGGAGCAACTGGCGCTGAAGCTGATGACTGACCCCTCTGCTGGGATGAACTAACAACACGGCGGGGACACTGCCTCCACATGTGGCCCACCTCGCCACACTCATAACAACTCCTAGGTGCTGGAGAAGGGGACTGATGGGAACCCCTCGCACCGGAGTGACCAGCGGATGCACTCGGCGTAGAAGAGCCCTGAACAGATGTAGCACGGGATGAGCTCTGAGCTGGGAGGGCACTAAGTGAAGAATGGCCCTGGTGTGAACTGTGGGAACCATGACCCGATGACGCTCCTCGATAACCTGAGCGATCAGACTGACCCTGACGGAACTGTCGGCCTCTGCCGTGCTGAAACTGGCGCCTCGAAGGACCACCACTGTAGCTACCAGATCCTCGAGGCCTCTTGGCCTCCCTCTCCTCTCGCTCCTGGCGACGGACAGACTCAATCTCCCTGGCAATATCCACAACCTCCTCGAATGTAGCACCAGTCACCCTCTCCCTGGTCATAAGAATATGGAGCTGATAAGAAAGACCATAGACAAATCTCCTCATCCTCTCTCGATCAGTCGGGACCAACCAGATGGCACGACGAGCCAACTCAGAGAATCTCAACTCATACTGTGACACGGTCATGTCTCCCTGACGCAACCACTCAAATTGCCTATGCAGCTCCTCTCTGCGAGACTACGGTACATACTTCTCCAGAAAGAGAACGGAGAACTGCTGCCAGGAAAGAGGTGCTGCACCAACAGGCCTGCACCTCTCAAAATCCTCCCACCAGGTGAATGCAGGTCCTGAAAACTGATAAGTAGTGAAAGCGACCCCGCTGGTCTCCAAGATACCGGCTGTACGAAGCAACCTCTGACACTTGTCTAGAAAGCCCTGGGCATCCTCGCCCTCTGCTCCGCTGAAGTCTCCCAAATCTCTCCAACCTACGCTGCTCATCCTCTGGCATGACAGGAACTACATAGTCCTGAGCAGCAGCGACCGGCTGGGCTGGATATGCCCCCGGCGTCTGAAGTCCCTGCACGACCTGCTCAGGTGTACGGGCGGCGGGAGTCTGACTGCCTCTCCCGGCCTGCGAAGTAGCTACGGCTGTAGTGGCTGAAACCGCCTGAGCTAGGCCAGTGCAAACTGATAATATCTGAGCCAAGGCCTCCTGAAGACCCGGAATCACAATAGGCACAGCTGGTGCCTGAGCTGGCGCTGTTGGAGGGTCCATAGCGGGGACCTGGTCCTGAACTGGGGCAGCTGGTGGATCTGCTGGTGCTGCCCTTGCTGCTCTGCCTCTGCCACGACCACGACCACGTCCTCGGCCTCTGGCGGCCGCAGCTGGTGGCACTGGTGGTCGTCCATCCTGTACGGTAGCGCGTGTCCTCACCATCTGTGAGAGAATGGAACAACAGAAGTTTAGTACTCGGATCAACAAATTCGCACGATAAGAAGTTCAAGAATGTGAAGTTTTCCTAAAGGTTCTGCACCCTCTCTACAAACGTCTACGTAAGATCCGCGAGACTCTACTAAACCTGCTCATGACTTGTGAGACCTATGTAACCTAGGCTCTGATACAACCTTGTCATGACCCTAAATCCCAACCCGGTCGTGATGGCGCCTCTCGTGAAGACAAGGCCAGTCAACTAAACCCAATTTACCTTTTAAGCAGCTAAACATCATAAAACAGTTTAAAACATGATTTAATAGCATTAAGTAGCAGATAATGTCGATAGAACGTGGAAATATAACCCAACACAGCCCTAACCGGGGTGTCACAAGTCACGAGCATCTAACACTACCAAATCCTCAAAGGTAACTACAGAGTTTGAATTACTGAACTAAGACTGTAAAAGAAATAGATAGAGAGGAGCTCCAGGCTGCGAAACGCCAACAGCTACCTAAAGAACTCCTCGAAGATCCGCCTGAAGCTGGAATGAATCAGCACTCGGGAGCGGGACCAGCTACGCCTGAATCTGCACACAAGGTGTAGGGAGTAGAGTGAGTACTCCAACTCAGTGAGTAACAAACGTAAATAATGACTAAAAGTAAGAAAACACATAAGGCACAAAGCAGTCTATAATGAAGCAGTAAAATCATTTAAAACAAATAATAAACCAGTGAAAAGAAAGGTAAAATCCTCTTCCAACAAGTAAACAGGTAATTGACAGACAATTAAGGTACAACAAATAAATAGAAGCTCGTCCATCGGGCACAGTATCACCACATCCGCCCCTCGAGAAACATCTCAGAACAATAACAGCCCCTCAGGCTCAATCTCACATCACACTGGGTACCCGCGCTCACTGGCGGTGTGCAGACTCCTGGAGGGGCCCCTTACGGCCCAAGCGCAATAACAAGCCATCTCGTGGCATCAAAACTAGGCCCTCGGCCTCATATCAATCATGCCATCTCGTGGTGTACATATCTCAGACCCTCGGCCTCAAATCAGTATCAGTGTCTCCTCACAACATAGGCCCTCGGCCTTACTCAGTCAAAAATACTCACAAGCCCCTCGGGCAATAGTAAAACAGTGTTTCTCAGCCCAAAACATCATTTAAAATATCATTTAAGTCTCAAAACTGAATAAAAACGGCTGAGTAGTAAAACAGTGGAAAATAACCTGACTGAGTTCAAATAGTAATTCAAAACAGTGAGGAAATATCAACAAACCGAAGGATTCAAGTAATTGGCACAAAGCCCAAATACGGCATTCAGCCCAAAGCATAGTGATAGCAAATAAGTTTCAGTCAAATACGCGGTAAAATCATCAACCGGGACGGACCAAGTCACAATCCCCAATAGTGTATGACCCCACGCTCGTCAACAAGTGTGTGTCTCACCTCAACATAGCACTACGGTGTGCAATCCCGGGTTTCAAACCCTCAGGACATCATTTACAATCATTACTCACCTCCAACCGGCTAAATCTCTAGCTCGCGATGCCTTTTCCCTTCGAATTGGCCTCCACGCGCGTCGAATCTATCCAAAATCAGAATGAAGACGTCAAAATATGCTAAGGGAACAAAGCCCAAGCGAAAATAATCGAAAAATACCAAAAATCCCAAAATTAGCAAAACCCGAGCCCCTGGTCCACTTCTCGAAACTCAGAAATTTTCACATCAATAGATTCCTTATCTCCCCACAAGTTCATACATATCAAAAGTGTTCAAATCCGACCCCAAATGGTCCTTCAAATCCCAATTCAAAAGTCCAATTTCTCAAGCCCTAGTTCTTCAATTTTTGGCTTAGTTTTCATGATATTCTAGGTGGAATTCACATAATAATCGAGTTTTTAGTCCAAGAATCCTGCCTTCCAATGATTCCCCTTGATTCCCTGTTCAATCTCCTTCAAAAACCTCCAAAAACGAGCAGCTATGGGTGAAAATAGACCCACCTTCGCGAAAGACTTCTTTTAAATTCTTCTGACCAGTTACTTTCGCATCTGCGATGCTACAGCCGCTTCTGTGGTACCGCATATGCGGTTACTCTTCAACTTCTGCGGACTCCACTTATCCTGCCAAAAATCGCATCTGCGGCTTCGCAGATGCGGCCATCTTGACCACTTTTGCGGAAACTGCTAGCCAGCCCCAATTTCGCATCTGCGGCTTCCTCCCTCGCACCTGCGGCATCGCACCTGCGGTCCCAATTCCGCAAGTGCGGAAATACTAGAAGCAGAAAAATCTGCAGCTTCCATAAACATTCAACTTCTCCGTTAACCATCCCGAAATCACCCCGAGGCCCCCGGGACCTCAACCTAAAGCACCAACACATCCTAAAACCTTATTCAAACTTGTTCCAATCCTCAAAACACCTCAAACAACATCAAATCACCCGAAACACCTCGAATTCAAGCCTAAGTTTCTAAAATCTTCCGAAATACGCTTTTGATCAAAAATCGAACCAAACCTCATCTGAGTGACCTGAAATTTTGCACACACATCCCAAATCACATAACTAAGTTACTGCAACTCTCGGAATTCCATTGCGACCCTTATATCAAAATCTCGCCTACCCACCGAAAATCGCCAAAATATCAACTTCGCCAATTCATGCCTAAATCTACTCCGGACCTCCAAAATCCATTCCGATCACACTCCTAAGTCATAAATCACCTCCCGAAGCTAACCGAACCATCGGAACTCACATCCGAGCCCTCTAACACCTAAGTCAGCATCCGATTGACTTTTCCAACTTAAGCCTTCCTAAAAGAGACTAAGTGTTTCAAACTTCATCAAAACCAATCCGAATCCAACCGACCAACCCGATACCTCAAAACACGGATAAACAAGGTATAAAGAAGCAGAAATGGGGGAAATGGAGCGGTAACTCATGAGACGACCGGCCGAGTCGTCACACTTTGTTTTAATGGATTGAGGTGTGCCATTTAACTAGATCGCCTATGGCCCTCATGAATGTTAAATATTAAAAATGAACTTTGTAGATTACTTTAGGCGCGTTAATTATATAATTATTACGGTTATTAAAATCCGGGGGTACATTTCATGTGGCCAGATTCTAACTTCCAACAAGGTTAAATAGAACGTGTCGTAAATCACGGGTGCATTTCATGTAGCGTGGCTTACGGTGTGTTTTAAATAACCTTGAAATTCCTTAAATAAATGAAAGCGGTTTTAAGTTAAAAATGCACATAGGTTTAAAAATATTTTAAAACCAGATAATTAGGCCAATAATAACAGTTGAGCGACCGTGCTAGAACCACAGAACTCGGGAATGCCTAACACCTTCTCCCGGGTTAACAGAATTCCTTACCCGGATTTCTGTGTTCGGTGACTATAAAACAGAGTCAATCTTTCCACGACTCGGGATTTAAACCGGTGACTTGGGACACCATAAATTATCCCAAGTGGCGACTCTGAATTTTAAATAAAATAATCCTGTTTCGATTGTCACTTAAATTGGAAAAAACTCCCTTATACCCCTTCCCGGGGGTAGGAAAAAGGAGGTGTGACACGGGGGGAAGTGGGCGTGGATGTGAGGCTTGACTCATAGGTCATCCCAAGTAGATGCAGCTTCAAGTACCTTGGGTCGGTTATCCAGGGGGGAGGGGAGATCGACAAGGATGTCACACACCGTATTGGGGTAGGATGGATGAAGTGGAGGTTAGCATCTGGAGTCTTGTGTGACAAGTGAGTGCCACCGGTACGGGGCTGAGTGTTGGCCTGTTAAGAACTCACATATCCAGAAGATGAAAGTAGCTGAAATGAGGATGTTGAGGTGGATGTGCGGGCACACTAGGATGGACAAGATTAGGAATGATGATATTCGGGAGAAGGTGCGCGTGGCTCCCATTGATGACAAGATGCGGGAAGCGAGGCTCAGATGGTTCGGGCATATACAGAGGAGAAGCCCAGATACTCCGGTAAGGAGGTGTGAGCGGCTAGTTGCGGAGGGCATGAGAAGAGGTAGAGGGCGGCCTAAGAAGTATTGGGGAGAGGTGATCAGGCAGGACATGGCGAGGCTTCATATTTCCGAGGACATGACACTTGATTGGAAGATGTGGAGGTCAAGTATTAGGGTTGTAGGTTAGGAGGTAGTTGGGTATTGCATTAGTTCGTTCCGTTGCTAGATTAGTCTTGTAAGGTTTTGTCTAGGTAACGGGTGGCAATGTCGTGTCTTACTATTTCTTTTTTAGTGCCGGACCTATTTACTAGTTATCGCTTTTGTTTTGCAGCTTTCTTCTGGATTTTATGTTGTTCCTGCTTTTCTTATATTTTCTTATGGTTTCTGTGATGATACTGATATTGTCTCTTTTCGTGTTTTTGTCTTCTTGAGCCGAGGGTCTTTCGGAAACAGCCTCTCTACCCCTTTGGGTAAGGGTAAGGTCTGCGTACATACTACCCTCCCCAGACCCCACTAGTGGGATTTCACTGGGTTGTTGTTGTTGTGTTACGTCTTACAATAATATATAAGGAGATTGCTCCATTTTCTCTATATTTTACATGGTATCAGAGCAGATACATTTGAATTGCCGATGTTGGTTTAGAAAGTTTGCCGGAAGTCATACACTGGCTCGATATTTTCTATCAAAATTTTGTGGTTTCTTGTTCATCAGACTTCGATTGGGTAGATTTAAAGCATTTCAAGTTTTGTCAAGTTTGTTTTCTTTGTTCAAAATCACCTCTCTTTTTTGACTTTCCGTTTGCTGATTTGGTATTTGATTACCATCTAAGGACTCCATATTCTTGGTAAAATTCTCCTCTGTGAATCTTTAGCCTGTTGAGCTTTATTCAAGTGAAGATCATTCTGGTGATTGAGTTAGAAGAGATTCTGTTACTTGATCTTTTGGATATTTGTTGGGTATCTTTTTAGTGGAATTGGTTCCTCTTCCATTATTTTGATACTTTGAGTGTTCTTGTTGAGCAAATTCTTGGTGGAACTTTTCAATTATATCAGTTGGAACTCTATTCTGTTTGATTCTCACTTATTCTCTGGTTCATTGGGCATACTTCTGATTCTGTATTCCGTGGGGTAACTTTATTTGTGTAAAGTTCTAGTTGTGGTCATTTTGTTGAAGTTCTCTTTTGTTTACTGATTTCATGGACTTGTGGCTATGTCTCATAGTCCAATAATCTTGGCTTCACATGAGGTTCTAAAATTCCTTCATCAAAAATCAACTAAGGAATCTTCTTCGGTTGCTGATTTTGCTGGGTCTGATAAATTATGTTTTATCACCTACTCAAATAAATGGGTGATTAATTCATGTGCCACAAATCACATGACAGGTAATCCAAATATCTTCTCTAGTTTTTAGTCACACAAAACAATCTCTCCAGTTACTGTAGCTGATGGATCAACTTGTAACAGTGTTGGATCTGGGACTGTTAAACCAACTTCCTCTATTAACCTGTCATATGTATTAAGTCTACCAAACTTGGCCTTTAATCTTCTGTTAGTAGAATGACTATAGACCTTCATTGTTGTGTCGCTTTTTTTCCCGACCATTATTTATTCTTAGATCTTACAACGAAGTAGGTCATTGGAAAAGGATATTTATCAGGTGATCTATATATGCTTGATGAATGGGAGCCCCGATCTGTTGCATGTTCGAGTGTTATGTCTCCTTTTAAAGCACATTGTCAATTGGGACATCCCTCTTTACCTCTGTTGAAGAAGCTCTGCCCTCAGTTTTAGAATATTTCTTCATTGGATTGTGAGTCATGTCGATTTGCAAAATACCATCGCATCTCATTAGGTCCAAGGGTTAATAAGCGAGTTGAGTCAGCTTTTGAGTTAGTTTATTCTGATGCTTAGGGACCATGTCCTATTGTTTCCAAAATCAGACATAGGTATTTTGTCACTTTTGTAGATGGTTTTTCTCGAATAACTTGGATTTTCCTTATTAAAAGACGCTCTAAAGTGTTTACTCACTTCTCTGCCTTCTGTGTTGAAGTCAAACCTCAATTTAATGCTTCGGTACGTATTCTAAGAAGTGATAACGCTAAAGAATACATGTCAGAGTTATTTCGGTCCTATTATGAGAAAACATGGTATACTACATCAGTCTTCATGTGTTGATACACCTTCTCAAAATGGAGCTGCTGAGAGGAAGAATAGACATCTACTTGAGACATCTCAGACACTTTTGTTCCAAATGAAGGTCCCTAAACAGTTCTCGGTTGATGCAGTCTCTACAACCTGTTTTTTGATTAATCACATGCCATCTATTGTGCTTGGTGGTAATGTACCTTACAGTGTTCTTTTCCCAGACAAGTCATTGTTTACGGTGGAACCTAAGGTGTTCGGATGTACATGTTATGTCCGAGATGTTCGACCATCTGTTACCAAGTTGGATCCCAAGGCATTGAAATGTATTTTCCTGGGCTATTCTCGCCTTCAGAACGGGTTTTGATGTTATGCTAATGAATGTGGCAAATATCTAGTGTCAACTGATGTGGTATTTTCGGAGACTACACCATTCTTCTATGCACCTCCTATTTCTACAGTCCAGGGGGAGGAAGATTAGTGGCTAGTATATCAGGTTACCCATACTTTGATAGAAGAACCAAATATTCCTCTGTCTCCATTTCTTCTATTAAGCAACAATCAACTATTATGCCTCCAGCACCTGCTCCAACTGTGCTAGCAAGACCGCCAATTATTCAAGTTTACTCGCGGAGGCGAGAGACAAATGATACATCTCCTACAACAGTTCCTTCGTCATCAGATCCTCCTCTACCTGATCCAGTAAAAGACCTTGACCTTCCTATTGCTCTTTGCAAAGGTACATGTACTTGCAAATCCGCATATTCCATTGCTAATTTTATTTTTTACGATCGCTTATCCTCTACGTATAGAACTCTGATCTAGACTCCATGTTGGTACCTAAAATAGTGAAGAAAGCTCTAAATTATCCAGAATGGTCTGATGCAATGCTTGACGAAATACATGCCTTAGAGGATAAACAAACATGGGATTTGGTGGATTTATCCAAGGAAAAGAAACCAGTGGTATGTAAGTGGGTCTTTACAGTTAAAGGTAATCTAGATGATTCCGTGGCAAGACTTAAAGCTAGACTTATGGCTAAAGGGTATGCTCAAACTTATGGGGTGGATTATTTCGACACCTTCTCCCCGTTGTCAAACTTACTTCTGTCAGCTTATTTATTTCTCTAGTTGCTTCTAAGAATTGGCCTTTACATCAGTTGAATATCAAGAATGCGTTCCTTTGTTGTAATCTTCAGGAGGAAGTGTATATGGAGCAACCACCCGGTTTTGTTGCTCAGGGAGAGTATGGGAAAGTCTGTCAAATGAAGAAGTCCTTGTATGGCTTGAAGCAAAGTCCTCGAGCTTGGTTTGGCAAGTTTAGTGGGGTAGTTTACTAGTTTGGGCTAAAAATGAGCAAGTGTGATCATTCGGTCTTCCATTGGCAATCAACAACTGGAACTATTCTTCTTGTAGTATATGTTGATGACATTGTTATCACAGGAAGTGACTATGCGGGAATTTCTTCCCTTTAAGTCTTTCCTACACACTAGGTTTCATACAAAGGACTTGGGTATGTTGAAATACTTATTGGGAGTAAAAATAAATCGAAGCCAGAATGGAATTTTTTTATCTCAGAAAAAATATATTCTTGACTTGCTTGCAGAAACTGGAAAGTTAGCAGCTAAACCCTGCAGTACTCCAATGGTTCCTGATGTGCATCTTATGAAAGATGATGACGATCCTTTTGATGATCTAAAGAGATACAGGAGGTTAGTTGGAAAATTAAACTACCTCACTGTGACTCATCCAGATATCGCGTTTGCGGTAAGTGTTGTTAGCCAATTCATGTCCGCACCAACGGTCAAGCATTGGTTAACTTTGGAATAGATTTTATATTACGTGAAAGGAGCTCATGGACTTGGCATATTATATAGTAATCATGTCCATACTCGTATTGAGTGTTTTGCAGATGTTGATTGGGCTGGATCCAAAATTAATAGAATCTACTACAGGCTATTGTGTCTTTGTTTGAGGGAACATGGTATCGTGGAGAAGTAAGAAGCAAAGTGTTGTATCTTGATCCAGTGTTGAATCTGAGTACAGAGCTATGTCTCAGTCTACGTGTGAGATTATATTCATCTTTTGACTGAAATTGGGTTGGAGCATCCAATACCAGCAAAACTCTAGTGTGACAATCAAGCTGCCCTCCATATTGCGTCAAATTCGGTGTATCATGAAAGAACTAAGCATATTGAGGTTGACTGCCATTTTATTCATGAGAAGATTCATGAGAACTTGATATCCACTGGCTATATGAAGACAGGAGAGCAACCAGCTGATTTATTCACAAAGGCGTTGAATGGAATTCGAGTTGATTACCTTCGTAACAAGCTGGGCATGATCAATATCTATGCTCCAGCTTGAAGGGGAGTGTTACAGAATGGATGTAGACATACTAGAGAATGAACGTAGACATAACGAATATACACACAATGAATATAGACATACTATTATATAATGTACATAGTTAGAAAAATTATAGGGATTCATACCAGATTTATAGGATCTCCTTTTTTATTCTTTTTGTAGTTAAAGCTATATGTAATTGTATATATAAAGTCAAACCTCTCTATAACAGCCTCGTTTGTTCCGAAATTTGTTTGGCTGCTATAGTGAAGTGCTGTTATAGAGGATATATATTACAACATAATATAATATTCAGTTCCGAGAAAAACTCGACTTTTATAGTAAATGGCTATTATATAGGGATATTGTTATAGAGAGGTCTGACTGTACTTGTTACTTCTTGCAATAATATACAAGGAGATTGCTCCATTTTCTCTATATTTTACATTAATTGAATTCTATTGTATATACAGGCATCTTTATTGTCTGTGATGAGCTTCTTTTACCTATTCTATCCACCAAAGGTTGTTATTGTATCATATTGAGCTTCTTTGTAGCCAAAGGGATGCCTAAGTATCATAATGGTAATTTTTCTTGGCCATATCCTAATTGTTGTAGTATCATTATTTCTCGCTTCTTCAACTCCACCAAATACACTAAGCTTTTTGACAGATTAGCTTGCAAGTCACGTGCTGCAGGGAATGTGCAAAACACTCATGAAGCAGTGTTATTAATACAATGTCTTTTCTAGGAAATAACAGTAGATTATCAACAAAGCAAAGATGTGCGATCCTTGGCTTTAAACATTTTGGATGAAATTAAATTTCTTGATTGTTTTCGACCCATTTAAACATATACTTAGGTACCCCATAACTAAAGCAAAAAGGAAGGATGATATTAGATCTCATTGTCTCGTTGCTCATATCTGAGATAGTCTGCTCTTTGATAAATGTTGCACAATCACGGCAACTTGCAAATATTTTCCACAAAGCTCAGGTTGCCAACCATACAACATAGTTTGTGGAATATTTTGCCAAAAAGGATCCATTCAATTATTTTATTTGGTAATGGTTTAGTGACATTCACCTATATTAACATCCTAGCAAACGATATCTTTGTTTGTTTAGCAGTACATCTGCAAATAAAGAAATCTCAATTGCATTTGCAATAATGTTTAAGGAATTAGAACTCCAGCAATTATCAGAAAACTTCGGAAATTTAACCCACAAGAGGATATTAGTTAATAACATAGTAACCATCTTAGTGAATAAATATTTTTGAAATTGACATTTATGTAATGAGCTATACACTTCTTCATTTTCTATATTAGAAAAAATATTGCAAGCGTAAAATAAAATAATATAGTATATAATATCTTTTGGGGAGAAATAAGAATTTATGCATTAATACTAAAGCAGTGCCATAGGATTACAAGTTTTACTAGTGCCATCATGGGCACTTTGGTTACAAAATAGAGAGGTGTCATGTAAGACACATTGATTACCCATAGTTGCTAGTCTATTACATGCATCAGTAGTTAGATATTTAACAAAAGTTATTTCTTCGTTTGCATCCTTCTTGAGACACTTCAGCACACAAAAGGGTGGAGCAGCCAGCATTTGAGTATTATATATTTTACTTAGATTCAGGGCCTCCTTGTCTAGTTTGTGGGCTACTGAATTTCCTTGACGAAAACTATGCAAGATTTTCCTCTCCTTCATTTGGAGCATTAACCACCTGCAACAAAGAATAATATTGTTAAAAATAATACTTCCTTGCGTTAAGTTTTGGATTGCTTCTGTGGAATCTATTTCTATCTCTAAGGGGTTGTGGTTATTTTCTATTGTAATTCTTAGTCCCTCTTGTAAAGCAAGAAGTTCTGCATGTAGCTGTGTGACACCATATGCTCGTCGCTTGAAACCCATAATCCAATCTCCTTTGGCATTTCTGAGAGCTCCTCTGAGGCCACATTGCATTATGTTATGTATGAAGGCTCCATCTACAATTAGTTTAAACAATCTTTTACCAGGCTTCCTCCATTGAATATGAACAGAAGATGTTAAAGGAACATGCTTATGCTTTTCTGTCAAGAATTTGAATTCAGTAACATGATGAATAATCCTCCTAAGTGAGACATCAAGAGACGTGTTATTATGGTTATTGTGGTTTCTATTAATCCTTATGCCCCATATGTCCAAAGCAAATAGGTCCTTCCGTGTAGATATGGTGAAGGATTTTTTAAGTTTAGATCACGAATCATGATAAGCCATGAATCATGAGAATGATGGTGAGTGTTGGTGTGCCCTAATAGATTCCAGAGACCCTGGACAATCTTACATCCAAGGAAGATATGATGGATAGTTTCAGGATTTTTCCTATAGGCAGGGCATGTTTCATCAATAATTATGCCAATGTTGGCCAGGTATTTTCTGGTAAGGGTTCTGTTATGCATGCATAGCCATAAAAAGTGCTTGATTTTACTAGGGCATTGGTATTAACAAATCCACTCGAAGTCTTTTGGGTGGCTTTTCCTATCACTAAGAAGTTTTTTGCAAGTGCCGGAGTCGAATATTCCATTACTACTTAGACCCTAAATAGGGATGTCATGCATATTGTGGTATATGAGTGTAGTGATAGAGGCGATGTTATTGTGGATCTTTTCAGGAAGTTCAAAGGACAGTCGTGTTAAAGACCAACCAATGTCGTTAAAAATATCTCTAATTTTGAGATTATCTTCAAGTTTTGTTAGAGGACCTTCAACGATGCTACGCAAGGAACGAGTATTTGGTATCCAATTGGTATGCCAAACATTGAGATTTGAGGTTGTGGAGGGGAGCCAACGAATTCCCTTGACACAAAGGAGCCAGCCCATCAGGATGGTTTTCCAAATGAAGGAATTGTTGGTGTGTGATCTATTAAAGGCATGCTTAGCTGCCAAGAAAGTGGTCCAAGGAGCTGCGGGGGATGATAAGAGTCTCCAAGCGAGGCTTGTTAAGGCAATGAAATTTTTTGAATTAGCATCATGCAGGCCCAGGCCTCCTTCTCCTTTGGATTTGGTTAATACGCTCCATTTCACCATGTGGAGTTTTTTCTTATTGGTAGTAGTTCCCAAATAAAATTCCTTTAGATTTTATCTATATGCTTGAGGACCTTGGTAGGAAGAGAGGTATATTGCATATAATAGCTAGGAATTGAACTAAGGGAAGCACTAGCTAGTGCGGTACGCCCAGCTAAGGAAAGAAAATTAGTTTTCCAAGATGCTAGTTTACTCCGCATTTTGTCAATGAGGAACTGGAAATCAGTGGCTTTAGGGGTTTTTTCTGAACATTGAAAATCCTAGGTAATTAACAAAGTTGGTGCTGATTTTAATACCTAGTATCTCATCCATATTTTTGGCCACCTTAGGGTTACAATTACTAGAAAATTGATTTTTGATTTGGTAGAGTAATCTTTTTGTAATGACCCGACAGGTCATTTTAAGCTCTAGCGTGTCGTTTGACGGTTTGAGGCCTTAAGCAACTTCACTTCAGGTATTATGACTTGTACGCGTGGTCGAAACTGGAATTTCGGAAGTTCAGAGTTGATTTGGAAAGAGAATTCTCATTTCGGAAGCTTTAAGTTGGAAGAATTGACTAAGTTTGGACTTTTGAGTAAACAGCATCGGAATCGAGATTTGAAGGTTCCAACAGGTTCGTATGATGATTTTGGACTTGGGCGTATATCCGAAACGGGTTTTGGATGAGCCGGAAGCATTTCGGCACCTATTGTGGAAGTTAGTATTTTTGGAAGAATTTCATAAGTTTGGGTTGAAGTGCATTTTAGTGTTATTGATGTCCGTTTGGAATTTCGAGTCTGGGAATAGCTCCGTATGGTGATTTTGGTATTGGGGGCGCATCCGTAAGTAGATTCGGAGGTCCGTAAGTCATTTTGGAGTCATTTGGCTAAAGTTAGAAATTTGAAGGTTTTTGAGAAGTTTGACCAGGAGTGGACTTTTGATATCGGGGTCGGAATTCTGGAAGTTTGAGTAGGTCCATAACGTCGAATGTGACTTGTGTGTAAAATTTTAAGTCAATCGGACGTGATTTGATAGGTTTCGGCATCGAATGTAGAAGTTTGAAGTTCTAAAGTTCATTAAGCTCGAATTGGGGTGCGATTCATGATTTTGATGTTGTTTGATGTGATTTAAGGCCTCGAGCAGGTCCGTGTTATGTTATGGGACTGGTTTGTGTGATTGGACGGGGCCCCGGGGGCCTCGAGTGTGTTTGGGGTGATTTCGGATTATTTTGGGCTGTTTTACTATAGTTGATGCTGGTGTCTGGTGTTGTTCTTCGCGTTCGCGAAGAAGGATTTGGCTTCAGGGATTTTGTTCTTCGCGTTCGCGAAGAAGAAAATCTTTGTTACGCAGGTCTGACTTCGGAGGCTCATTTCTCACAATCTATAAGGAATTTGGAGATGATCCAAAAATGAAAGTTGTAGCCCTTTGTGTCTAGTTTTCAGAAAGTTGTAGATCTTGATGTATATTTTTCAAAACATTAAACCATTTGTCATTTAGAGTTTTGTACAAAAATTTATGGCCATTATACTAGAGGCTGTCTGAGAAGAGTTTGGAAATGACTTTTGAGAATTTTGTTCATCGCGAACGCGATGGGGGTCTCACGAACGCGAAGAAGGATCACCTGGGAAGTGTATAAGTTTGCAAAAATGGGTTTGGCTCATTTCATCTCATTTCCTCCATGGGATCTGACCTATGAGCGATTTTGGAGCTCCATCTTCATCATCCATGTCAAGGTAAGTGATTCCCACATATTGCAAGTTAAATACTTGGATTATATATATATTTTAACATGGAAATTCATGGAAAATTAGTGAAAACTTGGATTTTTGGTAGAAAACCTAGAAATTGGTATTTTTGAATTTTGACCACGAATTTGGGCATGAAATTGAGAGTAAATTATATATTTGAGTTCGTGAGGTTATGGGTAAAGTTTATCTTCGAAAAATTTCAGAGTTCGGGCACGTGGGCCCGAGGGCGATTTTGTCATCTTTTCGACCGGGGTTAGAAATTATTATAAATTGAATTATTATGAGTAATTTAGCATATATTAATGGGTTGTCATAATTATTGGCTAGTTCTGTAGCGTTATGCATCGATTTGAGTCTTCGGAAGGGCGTGGAATGCCGGTTATGGAACTTCGGAGCGAGGTGAGTCTCCTTTCTAACCTTGTAAGAGGGAATTGTCCCCATAGGTAAATTAATTGAATATGTGCTTCTATTTGTGGGGGCTACGTATGCACGAGGTGACGAGAGTCCGTGCGTAGCTACTATTATGCTTATGTCCGGGTAGTCTAGGACCCAAAAGCATGCTCTACTTGAAATAATTGTAACCTTATTGATAGTTTAAATTATTTTAGTCGCATCGAAGTGGTAAATAATTTTCTAAAAGAGTTAAACTTCGTTTCTCGACTTGTAAAGGAGAAATTGACACCTCCTTGAATAATTGTTTCCCTGATGAAGTCTTGATTGACTGTTTGAATGCGTGTTGCTATGTGTACCTGCGTCGCATGTATGATTCGCGAGCGGGGTGATTGTTTATTTATATTTGACTGCATCGCATGTATGATTCGCGAGCGGGGTAATAGATGCATCTATGGTTCGCGCCATTCGACCCTCTGGCAGTGCACAGTTTAAATATTGTTGGATCGGGCCGTACGACCTCGGCATGATTTGCGCATGCTTGTATTGCTTGCCTTAAAATTCATAGATGTTGATATTTGTTCTCCCTGGCCTGAGATAAAAGTATAAATGATGAAAATGAATTTGGGAATTTCCTATAAACGAAAGAATTGTTTACTTGCCTCATGCTACCGAGTTACAACCATTTTTATGAAAATCCTCAATTTACTTTATTATTAGTATATTATTATTGGACCGCTAGTAAGTGTCGAAGTCGACCTCTCGTCTCTACTTCTTCGAGATTAGACGGGATACTTACTGAGTACACGTTGTTTTTGTACTCATGCTACACTCGTTGTGCATTTTTGTTGCACAGGCACATGTACCTCTAGCGGCCTAATGGGCGTAGCAGCATGGATGATATGGAGACTTAGGTGAGCTACATCTCTCGAGGCGACCCGCAACCAGCATAGTCTCTTTCAGTGTATTGTATTTACCTTCTGTCCAAATTTGTATTCCGGACAGTTATTGTACTTCATTTGATTTCCTAGTGATTGCTCATGCACCGAGTTCTGGGATGATTATGGGATTATTCGGTATTTAGATTTGTTAAAGACATCATTATTATTTCAGTAAATTTCATTATTTATTGTTTAATGTATAAAAGAAATGATTTTAATAAATACTAAAAATGAGAATTTAATTATCTTCTTGGTGTTGGCTTGCCTGACAGTGGTGTCCGGCGCCATCACGACCCTTAGTGGATTTTGGGTCGTGACACTTTTGGCCTGAATGGTTATAAAAAAGATCTAGGCAGCGTTGGATTGTGGAGCAAGTTTTCGTATTCACTTGTGATAATAGTGTAAGGTCATCCACAAAAAATAGGTGAGAGAGATTGGGGCAACGATTATTGATGCGGATAGGATCCCGATTCAATACGTCCACTTGATATAAAATGAGCTGGGACAACATTTTCATACATAAGATAAAGATATATGGAGATAGAGGATCTCCCTGGCGAATGCCCCTACTGGAAGAAAAATAGTTAGTGACATTACCATTTACTAGTACTGCAATATTTCTTGTGGTAATGCAGTGCATAATTAATTTGGTAATTGAGGAGGGAAATTTGAAAAACTTAAGGGTGCAATAAATAAAAGACCATTCGAGGCGATCAAAAGCCTTTTCGAGATCTAGTTTAATAATCATGTTAGCTTTCTTCCCTTTCATGTTGTTTAAATGTTGAAGGAGCTCTTGAATAATTATAGCATTGTCACCGGCCCTATGATTTTTAATGAAACTAGTTTGGTAAGGGCTGATGATATTTTGGAGGAAAAGTTTAATGCAATTTGCTATAATCTTAGTAATAACCTTGTAGATGGTGTTACACAAACTAATAGGACAAAAATTCTTTAGATAATTGCATTGTGGAATTTTGGGATAAGGCATAGATATATTTTGTTTACTTCTTTCGGGAAACATTGTGTTTGAAAGACATTGTGACAAAAGGAGATGATTGAGTTACCCACTATACTCCAATATTTTTTGATAGAAGAAAGGATGAAGGTCATCTGGCCCTGGGGCCTTGAAAGGTTTAAAGGAGAAAATGGCATTTGTAATTTTCTGAGTTGTTAGGGGGTCATCTAAAAAGAGAGGTCAACCTTGTGGCTTATAGGGTTGTCTCCCATGATTTGGGACCAATTTGAGGCAGTGTGAGATGTTTGAAATATATATTGAAAATACGTTACTACATGATTAAGGGTTGCCTGATGATCATTAATCCAATGTCCCATGTTGTTTTTAAAAAACATAACCTTATTCCTTTTTTTCCTATTAGTGGTTGTGATATGAAAGAACATGGTATTTGCTTCTCCTTCAATAAGCCACATAATTATGGATCTAAGTTTCTAATTGTCCTCTTCCATTTTGAGAATACTATTAAACTCATTGGTGAGGTCTTTCTCAAGATTTTGGAGAAAAGGGCTAGTAGGGTAGTGATTGGATTTCTGAATACCCTTTAGTCTTGCAAGAATTTTTTTCTTTTTACGAAAAATGTTGCCAAAGGTGTATTTTTTTTCCAGATTTTAACCTTTTCTATGGAAGTGGTGGTGGCATCACTCAGGTCTTGATTTTTCCAGCTCTGTGAGACAAGGGTTTTAAAAGAAGGGTGGTTGCACCGAGCTGAAAAGGTCTATTCCTATAGGCAGGTTTGGGAATTAATTCTATTAGGAGGGGATTATGATCAGAGTGAGTCTTTGGTAGGTAGATGTCAGATGCATGTGGGAAGATACTAATCCACTCTTCATTAGCAAAAACTTTATCAAGTCTTTCCATAATGAGATCATTCTTTCTTCTCTTCGATTTGACCAAGTATATTTACAACACTTAAAACTAATTTCAATGAGTTTACAGTTATTAATATTAGCCCAAAGGTTTTTAATTCTACATTTATCAAATAAGGTTCCCACCATACTTTTCATTAGAGGACATGACATCGTTGAAATCCCCCCCCCCCCCCCATAAGCCAAGGTCCAGTGTAATTTTGGGCCACTGACTCAAGGTTATTGCGAAGAATATTACGAGTATATTTGTCAGTACTAGCATAAATAGAAGTAAAAGGCCAGTTATAACGATAAGGCAGCACCTCTATAGTCTATAGTAGCCGAGATTTCCTGGCTTCTACGAACAAAATTATGGATTGTGACAATGTTGTGATTCCAAAGAACCACCATGCCTCCTGCCTGTCCTTCAGCTTGGATTCCAATCATTTCAGTAAAACCAAAACCATCTAGTAGGGTGGAGTGGTTATCCATTCTAGTTTCAAAAAGAGTGACCATGCATGTTCTATAGGTGTTAACTAATTTTCTGAAGTTTCTCCTAAAGTTTTCATTATTACCTCTGCGGATGTTCTATATGATGAAGTTAGTAGCTTGATTCATGTTGATGAGGGGGTCTTGTTGGAGGCTGTTCGCCCTAGCTGGAATTATTAAGGAGGGGTTCCTCCTCAGGCTGGGAACTAGTATCATTGCATGTTGTGCCACTGTTGGATCTTGAGGTGGACTTATATCCATCGAGCACTTGTATAGTCCCATTGGACAACTGAGTATCTGCTTCTGATCTTGCATCTCCGTAAAGAGAAATATCTTTACTTCGTTGAGGCTTGAGAACTCCACCAATGATGGTTGGTTGAGGTTGTCCCCCTCTTGATCTGCTATCATTGGCTCTAGTGGTTCTTGTTTGGCTCTTGTGGAGCTTAGGGGTAGTGATTGTGGTGGTTGTGCCATAGGAGGTGCATTTTGATGCCGATTCACTGCACGATTTGCATGCACATCCCATTGAATGTAGATTGGATTTAGGTTGGATCTCTAGTGGAAGAAGGGTTGGTCCAGAGGAAGATATTGTGGTTGAAGTGGGACAAAATGATGAGGTAAGTTCCACTGCTCCCACATCGTTTGGGTGAGATTGGGGTTCATGTTTGGCGCTATGGGGTTGAGAATATTGTTGATCCATACATGGTTTATGTAGTTGCTCATTGCTAGTTGCATTAGACCAATTGAGCAAGATAGTGTAAGTTTTGGAGCACTAGGACAATTTTCTGACCATCGATCATCATGTTGAGGGGGATTGCATGCCCCATCAGGCCCATCTCTACCTAAGAGAGAGGTTGATGATCCGATGGTACTGAGAGTTGGACATAGCAAGTTGGTGATTGGCTATGTGGGGTGGTAGTGGTGGTAAGTTTGCCATTATTTGGCTCCTTTGTTGCCTTAGTATTGCGATTAGTTTGCACCTTCTTCTTAGGGTGATTGGAATTCTTGGCATGTTTGTTGGCTGGATTTATATGTGAGGGATTTGAAGGATTGCTTGTTGCGCTAGTAGGGAAGATAGGGGTAAGGGGAGAGGTAATGATCAACTCTTTGCTTTGCATGTCCATAGAGTGGAGTAGCGTGTGATTTATATTAGGCTCACCGAAATCTGCATGAGATTTGCTTAAAGGCACGTGCTCAGTTTTACTGGCCATTTGTGTGCTAGGGTTTTGAGCATGTGACAGGTGGATTGTGGCACTAGTTTCATGCAATATTGATTGTTTTTGATTGGGGAGATTAGTAAGTAAATGAATATTAGGGAAAGTGGAAGCGGATGGGGTGATTTGCATGCTTATAATATCGTTAGTAGAATTATTTGAAGGTGATTGGTAGGGATTAGTAGGGAGTGATTATTAGAGGCATGCATGCTTGCTCACATGTCAATCACCATTCCCTCCACGTTTTCCCCTGTTGTGTCCATTTGTAGATTAAAATAATCTTTTTCAATTAATTTTTCCAAGGGGGGATTGGTGGTGTCCCCCAAAAACCATTGGTTGATTGTGGTAGTTTGAAGGATGGTTTTCGTGACTAGGGGGGGGGGGGGTCTATCTGTACGTATTCCTTCTCAATAATATTTTGATTAGTAGTATCCCTTGCTTTGATTCCAAAAAAATGCACTTCGACATCAAAAAAGCGTATTCGTAAAAATATTTGGAAAAGGAAGGGATATTCGATAGCATTAAAGGCTTTTTCGTTAGCGAAATCTCTTTCTACCGGGAATTCAAAAAGTTTTTTTAAACGCCAAACAAAAATAAATAAGTAATAAAACGTTCGAATAATTTGAATCAACTTGAAAAAATAATTCAATTATTCTTAAATTATTCAATTATTATCTAATTGAATAATTTAACGATTTCCCTTTCATATTTGATATTGATTAGCTCACCAATCAATACGTAATGGAACTCGCTTCGCTTTGAGCAAGAGATTTATATTTAAGAGTTGAGTATTAAGATACTTACCTGTGGTGGCGTCAAAAGTCTTAACTGAAATACCTGACTCTGCAGTGTGGAGGCAGCTTTAGAAGTCTTTGTGGGTGGTGGATCTTTTCTCCTTTTGAATGATACTGTTTGCCATTCCCCTCCGTCCATTTTATTTTCGGTATGTTCACTGGTTCCTTACAAGTAGCAACTTCTTGGGTTGATGTTGATTTCAATAAAAAATTGTATTGCCCGGCAACGTGGCCAGTTTGCCACAGGATTTGCATAAGACACCTTCCCCCTCGTATACGATAGGTTGCTTATAATCTCCAATATAAACGAATTGCATAACTGGTATATTGAGGGGCAGTTCAACACATAGTCTAACATATCTTCCCCTAAGGATGGATGAGGTGCAAGCATCAATTTTCAACAGTCTTCCCAACGTGCTGCCAATTTTTTGAATGCATCGTAGAACTCAGTCGGAAGTTGTGGGAGTCTTATCCAAATAGCTGTGAATAGATTTTTTTCTTGGGATGCTATAAAATTTGGTTCCCACTTTTGTACTGATATGAAGAAACATATATGAACCAAGGTCCATTATATAGCGCTTTTATCATGTTTTCTTCTTTTGTAAATTTTACAATGAAGTAGTCGGAACCCGGATCAATAAGAGGAAAGAGTTTTGAGGGCTTTCATAGTTCCACTATTTTCTTTTTAAGGTATTGGTGTGGAACGCGTTTGCCTTGCAATTTTATAATTAGTGAATAGCGTCATGGGTGGTAAATTCTCTGCAGGTCTTCTTCTGGAGCGTCTCTCATTAGAAAGCTAGAATGTGTAATTAATATAGTATATAATATAATATAATATGCAATTACAGAGATTAAAAAATAATTATGGTTTGAGAGATTAGAAAGAAACCATATAACTATTACATTATTTGATTTGCCATTATAAAAAATAAACACCACATAAATAATGAATTGTGGATTGTCAATTTTAGATAAGACTAGTCTCAGGATAAACGCTTTACGTGTGTACCCTAAATTCATGAGTACATAATTTTAAAATTATTATGCATGTATATTAGTATTAAACAATGTGATTTTTTTTAAAATAAAAATTAAAGATGAGAGTATGGAGTCCTAAAATAGTGAATGTTGATCCTATTTAGCTAGCCTATCAAAAAAAATCTTGTGCCACCTAAATCCGCGGATGCCTTATTATGTTCAACGAGGATTTATTTGAGAATATCTTATGAAAGTTATTGTTATTTTTTTGACCTGATACTGAGAATAAATAATTAACCCAAAAAACTTTTAGCACGATTCTTCAAAATTTATGAAGTAATAAATTAAATTTTGAATTTTATGTTCTTTTTTGGAGACTTTGAGATAAGGTGGGTGACTCTATCACTCCTAGAAAAAAAGAAGTGACAATGTCAAGTCTAAAAATGACTAATGTTGAGTTAATATTCTATAACAAATAAATTAATATATAAAAATATAGAAAATTATCATTTGTTAGAATAAATGAAAAAAAATTTAATGACAACTCAGGTAGAAAATATTTTGTCATCTACTATTTCATCCTTGTTGCTTGAGGTTTGTATTAACAAATTCGACTCTTGCTACCATACCTTAATCGATTTTGCTTTATTTTTTTAATTTCTTTCTTCACTAATGCTCTTCTAGCGGAAACAAATTTATGTACCTTAATAGTTCTGTCAACTTGAAAAAGATGTTTTTATATGATTAATTTAAAAAATAATTCAATGAGATTCTTTTGCTATTAGTTAATTTAAAGACTTATTTATTTGTTCTTAATATTAAATAAAATAATTTTTTTGATTAAAAATCATTGTATTAGCTTATTTAAAATTTTAAATACTTGACTATGATTATAATTTAATAAAAATTTTACTTTAAAGGGTAGAGAAGACGCTCTGATATTTTTTTGAATTTTTGAGTTTGCGAAAGCATTGGTGTTATTGACTCTTGCCAACCACTTCTCTCGCTTTCTCTGTTAAATTCTTAAATACTTTTTTAGTTATTTCTTTTAATTACTGAGAGTAATTTTCAAATATTACACAAGAAATTCAGTAGAAAGATAATTTAAATATAATACAAAAATATGGAATTTATTATTCATTGGTTTCGAGCGCTATGACTAAGAAGTTGGAAATGTCTGTTACTCATTTTCTTTGATGGTCGGGAATTGGGAGCTGCAAGAAGAGATAAATAATAAGCTTGATTGGCTATTTAACGTGTTGCACCTCCACGAGTTGTTGGTAAGTTCGTTACGAAGCAAATATGTTTTTTCTACTTTCAAAATTCTAATATTAAGAAAATTGACGTACGAAAAATTATATTATATTATACAGTTCAAATGAGGAGATAATTAATATAAGGTAAAATCTTAATTGATTTTAAAGTCCTAAATATTAGGACTTTGTACATGTTTCAAATAAGGAAAGATCTAATAACTAAATTTTAGTTGATTTTAAATTCCTAAATATTAGAAAAAAATTAAATTACTATATTAGCAGTGTGAACTCTATTTTTAATGGGTATAAAAGGCGAACGACACTACGCTAAGGGCCTCCGTGCTTTTAGTATAGATATAGATATAAATTCACATAGAATTAGGCATGAATTATGTATTATTTTATGTTTTGTGGGTCTTTATAAACTTGATAGTTTTATGACTCTATCTCTTTTTTAACACATGAGAGATTTACTTTTACACATAAGAGATCTATCTTTTACACATAATAGATCTAAAAAGGACACTTTCTTAATTTTAACAATGTAAATGGCCATAAAGTCCCATTTTCCAGTGGTTAAATGAAGGTGACGCTAACACAAAAAATTTCACATCACTATCATGCAAAGAAGAAGAAAAAATAGAATACTTAGCCTAAAGATGGAAATTGGTTTTATGAACAAAGCGACATCCTGGCTATAGTTAAAAACTATCACAACAACCTATTAAGTGCTAGCCAAAATGTTTCTTACAAAAACATTTCTTATATGTCATATTATGCTACCGTAGACAACGATGACCAGTAGGTCCTAAGCTTAAATATTACTAATCAAGAAATAAAAAAGGGTTGTAGATTTCTTTAAACCTTACAAGACTCCTGGACCAGATGGGCTCTACCCGTTTTTCTATCGAAAATCTTGGAATGAAACAAAGGATAAGATGCTTGAGTTTTGTAAAAGATGCTTTAATAGTAAAAGAATGACGGAGAACATGAACAATACGTACATTTGTCTAATACCAAAGTGTCAAAATGTAAAAACTATCAAGCTATAGACCCATTAGCTTATGTAATACAACATACAAAGTAGTTACAAAAGTTATAGTTCATAGAATCAAGTCCCTCCTACATAAACTCATTCACACGACTCAAACTAGCTTCATGAAGGAAAGAAGAGCCTTGGACAATGTCATTGTTGATTTCTAAAAAGCTTTCTATAAATTGAGTGATCCTTTGTCAAATTCTCCCTCACATTCCTAAAGTTTCCTCAAGACTTAATCGAGCTAATCATGTCTTGCATTTCAACAACTTCAACTTTTCTCTCAATTAACGATTCAAGCACATGTTTCTTTTAGCCATCAAGGGGAATTAAGCAAGATGATCCCTTATCACCTTACTTATTTATCTAATCCACCACGAAATTGACTGTTGAAGGTGATCCGGTTAAGCTCTCCAACAATGGCCCCCCTTATCCCACCTATTCTTCGCCGATGACCTAATTCTCTTATCTGTTGCCAATCAAAGAGCTGTAATTTAATAAATACACTTAATAAATTTTGTAACTTTTCGGGGCAATCTATTAGCGTTAGCAAATCTAGGGTATTTTTCTATGGTAACACACCCATGGATAAAATAGTGAGTATTAATGAGTTTGGAAAGTACCTAGGCTTTCCAATGATGAACTCCTAAACCTCCAAGGGGACTTTCAATTTATAATTGACAGGCTTAACAATAGACTTAGGGGTTGAAAGATTGACCATCTAACCTAAGTGGAAAGGGTCACCATCAAAACCACGTTAGCGGGCATCCTTAATCATGTAATGCAAAAAATATACAGTTTGCCGCAAATCACCTTGAAAAAACATAGATCCATCCAAAGAAATTTCTTATGAGACATCACTTCTTTAAAAAAGAAATGTCACTTGTTAAAGTGGGATATAGTGGTTAAATTAAAAAATGAAGGGGGGGGGGGGGCTGGGATTGTATAAGTCAAGGTGGAAGAACTCTTTCTTTAGTGCTGCTAAAGAGTTTAAAAAGAAAAAATAATTCCTTATGGACAAGAGTTTTACATAATAAATACAATAAGAATAATAACCGATAGGACTGGCTCCTTCAAGACAAGAACGACTCCCATATCTGAAAAATATTATAGAAGGTAGCCAATTATATAGGGAAGGAGTTCACTGGGAAATCGAAAATAAGCGATCAATTAACATTTGGCAGGATGCCTAGATGAATAATGAGGGGCTCCTAAGATCCTTAATACAAGGCCCCTCTATGAAGCATGAACAATAACAAATCTTGTCCGATATTATTGTCAACTAAACACTCAACAATAATGCTATGTCTTTCTACCTGACAATAACAAATCTTGTCCGATATTATTGTCAACTAAACACTCAACAATAATGCTATGTCTTTCCTGCCAGATAGTATAAAATACAAAATGTTAAGCAGTTCCATAAAGCAAGTTCAACCAGCAGTAGTTGGCTACTCTTGGATGAAGAGCACAAATGGAGAATTTAACATGGAGGTCAGTGATAGAAAAAGTTACAGCTAGTTATGAAACCTAAACCCTTTGAACAAAATCAAAACCTTCATCTGAATTGTAGTTCACAATAGACTCCCTCTTCCAAAGAAATATTTGTGACTCTAACCTTGCAGTATTTGTGGTACCGAAGCTGAGGATATATAACATATATTTTTTAGGTGCTCTTATCCAAAAACAATTCGAGAACAAATATATATTAATCATAACACTCCCTGCTGCTCCTTTACCTTACTTGGTAATTGTTACATATGCTTACATAGAAATGAGAAAAGTCTTTAAAAACAACAATACCCCTTTGACGATTTGTTATAGACGAGTTGACTCCACAAAGCAGAAAATTTTTGCCTCGGATATTCCATTAACGGTTACCTAGCCCAGGAAACCCCTTGACTTCAAACTACTAACAAACTCAAATAACTTTTCAATACCAAAAATCACTATATATATATATATATATATATATATATATATATATATATATATATATATATATATATATATATATATATATAT
>NW_017672876.1:86961-97327 GCF_001879085.1 Nicotiana attenuata
ATATATATTCCATCAAACCAAAGCACTTTCAAACGCAATATAGACGGTTGTTGTTTAGGGAACCTAGGGAAAGGAGGCTTGGGAGGTGTTTTTAGGAATAAAAACAGTGAATGAATCCTTGGCTATAACATGATTGCGGCTAATGCAACCATCATCTATATGGAGGCCATATCAGTATTTAATAGAATTAAACTAGCACCAAAGAAAAATCTATTATCACTAATAATAGAAACATACTGCAAATAACTGATTAGTATGCTCTCTAACAATTTTGTCTACACAAAAACCCGATAAATGATTGCAGATGAATGTTATCCAAAGCCGGAGAACCACCCGTAACGCATGTGTTTAGAGAAGCCAATGGAGTTGCTAACTTGATGGCGAAGAATGGAAGCAATTTTTATGGGAAGCCTAAGTTGTATTTGCTCCTCCTTCTTTTATTATTCCTGCTTTTGAAAGGACAAGCTAGGAACTTTATGTCCTAGAGTAGTCCTAGTTTGTAATGACTCTTAGTATACTTTAATACATGTCCTTATTACAAAAAAAGTAAGAATATATGTGTATTAACAATACAAAAATACAAATGTTTAAAGACAAATGGATCTTAAGATAGTAATTATTATATATATTTTTATTCATTGCATAACAATCCATACATAACTATTCATCAAATAATAATTCCTTTATTATTATTTAGCTCATAAGACTTTTAACATTATAATATATGCATAGCTAGCATTTGAATAAAGATTCCACTAACATCTTTAAGAACAGAATATAATATTACGAAATAAACAAAAAACTGAACCAAACATAATCTTTCTGTAATTATACCCATTTGTTTATTTAAAAAAAATAACATTTTTGAGTATGAAAAAGAAGAAAATGAAAAAGCAAAAAAAATTTAAAAAAGAGGGTGAACGAGAGGGAGAAAAAATAAGCCCCCAAAAATTGGACATCTGCTACCCAACTTGGCAAGCCTTTAGGAGCCCCTGGGGTTTCTACTTCAGTTCACTCCGTCTTTCATCTCTCAATTCTAAAATTTTGCCCGTCGCTTATTTTATCCTTCGGCGTCCTCTCTTGCCTTTCTTCAAACAGGTGGAGGACAAACCACAGCGTTCCTCTTTCATTCTTCTTCAGTATTATCCAAACAACTTCCCCTTTACATTAGCTGCCGTGGAAACCCTAGAACTTATCCTGATTGAATTTTGCCCTAGTCCTCTTCTTCAATTGGCTGATTCTGATGCGTGAATTCATACGATCTATTGCTTCGAGGTCAGAAGTTTCGATTGGCGGAATCTACAATGGAAAATCAATTACAACTAGCATTGTTGTCCAGTCCGACGGCGTCGTTCATGACCTTGTTCGACTCGCAGAAGGAACTTCTCCGTAATCAAATTGATCAGCTCGAAAACATCGTTTTACGTCAATGCAACCTCACTGGCGTCAATCCCCTCTCTCAAGAGATGGTTAGTCTTCTTATCTTTATTGTTTTTACAAAATTATTTTATTACTTAATTCTGTTTATGGTAATGTAGAAACTGGCATTGGTTAAGTTGACAGTTCATTAAGTTGTATCTCAATTAGTTAACTTAGATTCGCCTTTACTGTACAAAAATGGTAATGATTTTGTGTTGGTCATAAGCAACATACTTTTTGTGGTTGTACAATTGAAGGATTGAAAATAGTTTGAGACTAGCAGTCTTTATCCAATCCCTTTCTTTTTTGTGTTGAGGACTAGCGTGTCTTTTAGCTTCTGTTTATCCAGAAGGATAGAAAAACACTAGCTACCTGTTGTATTACATTTGCGTTCAGAAAATTTAAGATCTCGGGTGCGTAGTAGAAATTTATTTCAGAGAAAATGTTTTCCTTAGTAAGATTATATTCCTGTGTTTAGTTACCTTGAATTGCGGAAAATATTTTTGTTAAGGAGAAAACTTATAACTTCTGTCACTAATGGGCGAATGTCATTATCTATTATAATTAAATCTAACTATTACTCTATATTATTTGTTTCAATCAGTACTTAGACATTGTTGTCAACTTTTGACACTCAAAGTGCAAAATTTCCTCTTGACTGATTGCTCATTCATTTTTGTGTGCAGGCTGCTGGAGCTCTTTCAATAAAAATTGGTAAGCCCCCATGGCCGAAATTAAATGACGATGCTTTTGTGGTCAAGTTTTAAATTTTGATAGACTTGGATCCTTTGAGAATGAAAAAACAGTAGGTCACAGTGACATGTTGATTGGTTACTGTATATTATCTTTTGCATATTGATTATACTACATAACTATGTTTGTTTACGTTTGAAGGTTCTATTTTATTTTATTTGCTTTAATAGTAGTTTACTTTCTTTTTGTTGCCAAGTACATCATTTCGTCATCTACCAGAATTACTTGTATTGATGTTTAATGGGAACTAGCTTAATGATCTAAGTGAATTCAGTTGCTACTGTCATAGTTTTCTCTTACAAGGTGATCTTTTTAACCAAATTGCATGTAATATGTCTTTTTGATTATTATCGTAAATAATGATCTTGACTTCTTAAACTTTTGTACGAGCTACTCTGATTCCATTTGCATTCTGATAGTTTAACATCTCCTGTTGCAGGCAAAAGGCCACGAGATCTTCTAAACCCCAAGGCAATAAAGTATATGCAGTCTGTTTTCTCTATCAAAGACGCGATCAACAAGAAGGAAACCCGCGAAATTAGTGCTCTTTTTGGTGTCACAGTCACACAGGTGTGTTCTTTTTCAGTTTGAGTAATCCATTCCCCGTTCCACCTGGCTATAATCTTGTTTAAACTTCTCTACATTTCTGAATGTTTGGCTATTTCATATTTGATTGGATTCCTTGGCTTAAATTGGGTTAGGATCATAGATCAATAAGAATAGTGGTTTGACTTGTAAATTTTAGTATCTCACATTTGTTTCATGCAATGTTGTGTTGTACTCCTATGCTCATGAGTCATGATTGTTCAAAAGATTATCTTTTTTCTTGGAATCACCCTTTAAAACTTCGAAATGAGCACATGTTGGTATATTAGTTGCACCATCTTTCTTGTTTCAGTTTTTCTATTTTGGATATTAGGCACACTATTGCTTTTGAGAAATGAGAACAGCTTGTCATGGAATTATGCATCTTATTATGTAAAGTATAGCTCCTTAGATATATGTTCCCCTTTTCTTCTTTGCCTTTTTGGCGATAATCGTTATGTGTATGGACGGATTCCTTAATCCATTCTGCATAGTCATTCAGTGGCTTTCCTTGGTGCAATTTTAGTTAAACGATGATATAAAATCTGTGCATTCTTTAATTTCATCTTCTGACAACTTACACAGCTTGTTTGAATACCATGTCTGCATTTGCAGGTGCGTGACTTTTTTACAGCTCAGCGTACAAGAGTTAGAAAGTTCCTGAGGTTGTCTAGAGAGAAGGCTAGCATATCAAATGCATCTATTGAAGGGCCTTGTCCGATCCCATTGAGTTCTGAATCTGATCCTAGCTCACAAACAGAGCCAGTTCCTCTAGACAGCGTGGCTCCAACCTGTACAGAGGAGGGGCCATCTTGTTCTACACAGGATGATGTCCTAACTGGCATAGAGGAGACAGATAAACATTTTCTTGATAATATCCTTACTTTAATGAGAAAAGAAGAAACCTTCTCTGGGCAGGTTAAGTTGATGGGCTGGATCTTGGAAGTACAAAACTCTTCCGTGCTATTTTGGTACTTGAGAGTTATGGTCGTTGAATTTTAGTTATATACTAGTTTACTCCTTTCCCAATATAATTGGTTTTCTTAATAACGTATTTGTAGGTTTTTAGCTAAAGGGGGTGTAATGATTTTGGCTACATGGTTGAGTCAAGCAGCTGTCGAAGAACAAACCAGTGTTCTTAATATCATCCTTAAGGTCTATATTCATCCCTTAATTTTAGATCTTTGGCCCATAATATCAACTTTTTCTGCAACAAATTGTTGTTCTAATGATTGCTTGGGTTATCAGGTACTATGCCATCTTCCTCTACACAAAGCATTTCCTGTACATATGTCGGCTATACTGCAGAGTGTTAATAGACTGCGATTTTATCGGACTCCAGGTGTGTTGTCATCACCTACGACTGCGCCTTATTTTATCTTTGGGTATCTTTTTGCTACAAAAGACATTAAAAAATTTGAACTGTTGATCTCCATGGCTTATACCTATCTGGTAGCTTGGCTGGAAACTTCACATTTTTGAGATATTACAGAAGTATCTGAAACTAAGTTGGATATATGGGAATAAGTGTCAAATGAAGTCGACACAGCATTTTATACCAACACTGAAGCATCTCTATTGAGCTATTTACTCTGTGAATCATACATTACATAGTGCTGCTCTTAAGAAATATTCCTATAAGGCATGTGATATTAGGACATTACTTGGAAATCACTGTACTGGCACTGTAATCATTTTCATTAGATTATCAGATGATCTGTTGTGTTTTTTTGCTGTCAAATAAAGACATTGTTCTGGAAACTACTGCACTGTCTGTACACTCAATTATATATCTCATTGTCTCAGATGATTTTTGGAGTTTAGTGTAAAGTATTTAAAGTCCTGATTTGATACTTTAACTGATCATATTCTGAGAGACATTTGGAAAGACTCAGGGAAGAATGGTGTATATGTATATCTCTAGACTACATCTGCAGTTTAAAATTTGCTAGATAAGAACTAAGAAGACACTAGAATTGATGTGCTTGCAGTTCCTTTTATTTGTTTCAGACACACATAATAATTTAGTCTAATATTTAGGTGGAATTTCTACTTTATTTTCATGAGACTTTTGTACTGCACCATATATATACTTTTTTCGGGAAGAGGGGGTGGTTGAGTGTGATGAATCCTCCTTTAGCTCCATCAGTGTTTTGGATCTCATTCATCTGATTTGAAGATCAGATATCTCAAACAGGGCAAGAATTTTGCTTGCAAAATGGAGCAAAATGTTCGCAAAGAGCCAGGCTATGAAGAAACGTAATGGGATTAAATCGGCTAGTGATGTGCAGGATGAGTTGCTATTGCAGCAGAGGTAAACTTTGGTTTTGCCTCAAAGAACTGTGTAACGTTTCTCAGTTATCAACACTTTTATTGTTGTTTGCAGCATTGGTGAAGTTATGGGCGACGAAATATGGAACTCAAAAGCTGAGGACGTCGTAAGTTCATTGATAACTTAAATGAATTTGGTTAAGAAGATTCTGGGTCTTCTATTGGTAATTGTTTTCCTTCCTTTTGGTCTTCTAGGGAGAATCTCATGCAAACCTCTGTGGACCTTCAGAGAATTCGAGGTCTGTGTGTTCTTACTGCCTTGTTTTTTGTAATTGTTGATGAATTTCTGAACACACACCTCTCTTTCAGGAAGTTGGATTCTCCACATCCAGTTAAATTGCTTACAGCATCTTCAGATGACTCTAACAAGAGGCTTAATAAAGGAGCTTTAGCGTCTAGTATCCTTAGATGCCTCTGTGGTTAATTCAGTTTATCAATATTTATGAAAGTATAAGGTCCTCATTCGTCTTGATTGAATGATGGCTCCTCCTTCCATGGACAGTAAACTGTCATCAGCAGAAACTTGGACTTCTCATCTATTTCCATGCTCTAAATAATGACTATTCAGAAATTTCAATATGACATATTCATCAAATAGATTCGACCATATTAGAAAATAGCTATGTTTCTTTTCTCTCTTTTTCTGTTTTCTTATCACTTGCACATCGTTGAATGCCTTAGCTACTTCAGAAACTCGAGAGCGAAGAAAAGTTCAGCTAATGGAACAACCAAGCCAAAGAACGACAGGAAGGAGCCTAGCAGTAGGAAGACCAGCAACTGCAACTCAAGGCCGCCCACTTTCAGCAGATGATATCCAAAAAGCAAAAATGCGTGCTCAGTTTATGCAGAGTAAATATGGGAAAGCTAAAAATGATGAGAGTTCTCGGGTGAAACCTGAAGCTCCAAATGGAGTTACCTCTCCACAAGATGATATCTTGCAGGGAGCTCCAAAATTGCAAGGTTGTCCTAAAGATGATGAACATGAAAAGCTTGATACTGTTGCCTTGAAAGGGTTCAAACAACAGGAAAGTCATCGCAAGTTGAGTTTTGACGTAGAAGAACCTCCATGGAAAAGGTGCAGGAGAATGCAGATCCCTTGGTGCAAACCACCAGGTAAATTTGCTTTTGTTTTTACTGAAAGGCTGTTCTTGCTAACCTGTAGATCTCAAAAAAGGAGGAACATTAGTTTTGTTCTTGATCGGCCGAAAAAAGGAACATTAGTTAATCACTTAATACTCTTTAGGCTCTAGGTTTGCTTTCAAATTCGATGAAATCAGATCATAACCAATTTCTATCTTGTCTAATATTACTCTTTACTCAATTTCTACTCCCTTTTTATGAGAAATGGTAAGTTTTATAAAGTCAGCAGCAGCAAGAAAGTGCTGAAATATCAAAAACCAAAAGGAAACCTCATTCTAATCTTACAGGGATTCTAATAGGCTAAATATCGATTCTGTATCATTTTCGAATTCCTCTTTACACCACAAAGAAAACAAAAGTATACGCTTGGGCTTGATTTGCTGGATCGAGCATGCTTTATCTTCAAAACATCTGGCATTCCTTTCCTTCCATAGGGTCCACCAAATACATGCCAATACGGTATTCCGCCATAATTTTTGTCTTCTATTTCTTTTCCTTAGGGACCAGCATTGTAGCAGCTGAGTTGTAGGCATCACCCTTCTAAGCTCCAGCATCCATGGCGGAGCCCAGATTTTTATTAAGGGGTGTCAAAATATAAAAAAGTAAACATTACGAAAAAATCAAGGGGATTCAACATATAATAAATATACATAGTTTTTTCTAAACCTACCTACACGATGTATTTTTGTTGCGAAGGGGTGTGGAACCCCTTGCTATAAGGTGGCTCCGCCACTGCCCACCAAATTCAGGAAGATTTGCCAAAGTTGCCCGTCGCATCACAGTGAACAAAAAGGTTTCATTTCCGCAAAGATAGCACCTGCTACAAATACGCAAGATGCGATTGCGACATGTCTCCATAGTAGTAGTTAGCAACTCAGTCTTGGTCTCTAACTTATCAAAAAAGGAAAGTTAGCATCGGTATCTAACTAACAAAAAAAAGGAGAAAGAAAAAGAAAAAGAAAAAGAAAAAGAAAAAGAAAAAGAAAAAGAAGAAGTTGGCTTTGGTCTCTAATTATATTTTTCACTGTAGTTGACCTAAAGATGCTCTGGTGTCTCTTGTGATCCATAGATCCGTTACTATAGGAACCATTAGCATGGAAATATGAATGCTTCTTGGTAAAACTAAGCTATAGAAGCATTTCTGAAGCAAACAATTGTTTTTCCATTGTTAAACTAGCAATTGGGAATCTTATGTGTGTGGTTTAGATTTTAATCTTACTAAGCAGCTTTTTCCATTTGGTTTTTGCGTTGTATTTCAAAAATCTCTTGGAAATTACGGGTTTTCTGTGGAGCAGTTGATTGATAAGCGTGCGTTTGCATTGTTAAGGAAATCCTACTTGCGGTTAAGGATAATTTCTTTTTGCCCGACCGGAGGAATATGTTCCTAATTATGCTTAAAATTAAGCAGAGAAGAATAATCAAAGAAAGAAGCAGTGGAGTAAAAGTTAATGGAACTTTGTGGGAGACCCGTCTTGAGAGGGTATCAATCTATTTTCTGATTTTAACATGATATTTACTTATAACTGCATATAGTGTGATTTCATAAATTATCAGATTGAGAGGCAAAAACACTATAAATTAAGGTAGGAGTATGCTGTATCACCTAATCTTTTACGGAAAAGGGCCATATCTGTCCCTCTACTATTAAATATTAGTTATATATATCCTCCGTTATACTATTCGAAGGTATTTGCCCTTGCCGTTATCCTTTTTAATATTTTTGCCCCTCCTTTTAACGGAAAATGCAGCCTCAATTCTGAAATGACACATGGCGAAAATCTGTTTGATACCCAAATAGCTAACCCATATCCAAAATTGCCTATACATTTACCCGATCCAAAAAGAAAATATTTTTTATTCCCACTTTTCAGTACTTGTGCGTTCATATTTTTTCGCTAAATGCCTCGACTTCTCCTCTCTCATCACTCATGTTCTCTCTCTTTCTTCTCATTTCACAAGCTACCAAGTGCTGATTGATTTTCAATTACCCAAATGGCTTAAGAATCTAAATTAATTTTTTTTGCTTTCAGTTACCCAAGATTCATGGAAGAATCTGGTTTTGCATAATTTTAACTTTTATCAATAACTTCTAGAGAATTTAATTGGATCTTTCCATTTTGGGTTTTTGAGTCTTTTTGCTTTCAATGAATATTACAGACTTTATGTTTGAATTTGTATTTTTTTCTTTTTGGGAAATGATGAACATTTCATCCCGGTGGCCTACAGCTAGTTCCATATATTTGTGTTAAGGAGATGCTGAGAATTGAACGGAATTGGCCGAGATTCAACAAGTTTCTTGATAAGAGTTTGTCAGTTTTTGGGTAGGGATGAGGAAGGAGATGTTGAAGATGATTATATCATAAAATTTCTTTTTTATGATATTGGAGAAGATGGCAAAAAATTTCTTTTTTTGCCACGTGTCAGTTTGGAATTGAGTCTGATTGTCCGTTAAAAGGAGGGGCAAAAATATTAAAAAGGATAACGGCAAGGGCAAATACCTTCGAATAGTATAACGGAGGATATATATAACTAATATTTAATAGTAGAGGGACAGATGTGACCCTTTTCCGAATCTTTTATACTTTGACCTTTCGTTGGCGTAAACTTTTTACAAAAGGCTCGATCACTAGGTGCAGAGTACAATATTTTTTTTCCTGTTTTTGGTTGTTTTAAAGTTGTGGAAAATGCTCTATACCAAAAAAATAAAAGCAAATCATTGTCCACATCAAAAGCTCATTTAAGGCGCGCTTAAGCTTTGAAACTCAGAAAAGCTAAGGGAAAGCACTTCGCCTCACTTGAGCTGCGCTTCAATGTAGGCAAGGCACCAAGATGTGCCCCTTATTGCCCATAAGTTGTATCTTGAATGGAGCATTACTAGACTACAAATATAATTTCAAATAAGTGCATTAGTTGTTAAGGAAAACAATATGAATGAATTTATTACTTTTTTCTTGAATTACATATATATTTTTATTTTTTTCTTGCCTTGCGCCTTTTTTAACTAAAGCCCACACTTAAATTATGCTTTGCGCTGAAAGCCTCAATTGACCGAGCGCTCTTTAGTGCTTTTCGCCTTTGACAACACTGATACCCTTTCCCAGTTAAAATTATTACTCGCGTCTAATTAGATCTACAGATTATTATCAGCCCATATCATAAGTAGCCATGGTTCTGAAAATTCTTATTGGCACAGGGTGTTTTATCTATCAGAATTTTAGTTTTGGTCAAATGCTGAATTTAATTTGACATGAAACATTGATGAAGTCAAATGTGTGTTCCTATTTTTTCAAGTGTTCAGTTTTGTATTTATTTTCTGACAAAAATGCCGTGTTTGGCATGATGATTTAATCAAGAAAAGCGTTTTCTACTGTTTAAGTACCTTTGAACAAAAGCTTATGCAAGATGGAGTCATTTTTCTTTACAAATATTCTAACTCTTACTCCTTATCGCTTCAATTAACAGTTCGACATTATTTTAATATCTAATTATCAAAAATATTATCAAAACACTATTCTCTTATCTTATCCTGCACATTGCATGATTACCATATGTCATTTTTATTTTGCACAAAACCTTGGAAATGGTCGAGAAAATGATGACCAGTTGTAAAACATTTTCCGCAAAATATGTTTTTCATGGATTGTCTGTAAAAACTGCACCTTGGAAATGACTTCTTTTAAAGGCGTGAACAATAGTTGTCTGCTCTTCCAATAGCTGCCTAGATGTTGTCAACTGACTGTTCACTTTCATCAGCTCCTGCTACCCAAAATATCAATTAGTGAGTGAAGATTTTGGGATGAGAAAATTCTATATGTAATTCATTGAGAAGCTTGACATTTTATTTTATCTTTTTAATACATTCTATTGGTTGGTTTGATAGCAAAAGATCATATTAGAGGCTACGAAGGGTGGTGTCTTTATACAAAAAGAAAATTCGATAGCAGGATATGTGGGATCTGTTGAACTGCAGAGAATGACTAACCCCATCCACTTCTCTCCCTGGGCGGCAGTTTACGGGACTAAACAAGAGGGAAAAAAGGGTTGCCGCAGATATAAGATCTTTCTTATGCTAAACAGAGTGCATAAATTGATAAGATATAATATTTGGACTGTCAGTTCCTTATCCTCCGTAACCCCC
>NW_017672876.1:97347-119497 GCF_001879085.1 Nicotiana attenuata
GGAAAGCATAGCGCATCTTAGCAAAATAAAAGGTGTTAGATAAGCTCATTAACGAAAGCAACATCCAGTGCTGCTTGTAGATGCACATTTCGGAAGGCCAAATGCAATCCATCTGCATATATAAGCAGGAATGCCAACATTCAGCAAGGTTTTTACGTACTTACTACCTACCGCATATGATTCCAAGAAGCCAAATCTAAGTTTGAAGCTTAACAAACTTAAATAAGTTGGTTGATTGCAGCTATATAACTTGTCGTTTTTACTTGAGCTCCAAATTTTGTACAGGGAAAGTAATTAAGTGTTTCAAATGTTAATTAGTGGTGCGGACATGGCTTTCGTTTTAATGTTGGATTGTAATATGATTTATATTTTGTCCCTTTTTTTGGGGACACGAGGTAGGGGTGGAAAGTAGTGACTCTTTTATTTATTTGGCTCAAGGTCTTTACCACTTCACCATGTGCCGTTGGGGTCAATTATTCAACATTAAAAAGGACATTGGCATTCAGTGTAATTCTGGCCCTTCTTCCCCCCTCCCTCCCTCATTTTATGGCTCGATATGTATAGGAAATCTAGGACGGAAGAGTGTCATGCTCGTCCTCTTCATGTTTTGATCAAAACTAGCTCTGACTTTGATCGTCAGATTTGTTACTTTTCTGTAGTCTTATGTGTCCTTGCAAATAACTATTAGAACAACATTTCTAAGTGATAGATTTGACTCGTCAACCGCCGCTAGTATCTTGTTTGGGAGATAATGAACCAACACAAAACTAGGATTTCTCATAAGTTAATGGCCTTCCTTATTCTGCAATTAGCCTTTTCCAACCTTTTTTGTTTGATGCAGAGGTGAAGATGAGTGATGCATGGAAGGTATGTGATGGGGGTGAGAGCAAAGAAGTTGACATTCAGAATAACAGAATCCATCGAGAGAGGGAAACCATTTACAGGACAGTCCAGGAAATTCCGTTGAACCCCAAGGAACCTTGGGACTGTGAAATGGACCCTGATGACACATTAACCATAGAAATTCCAATTGAGCAATTACCAGACGCTGAAGGTGCTGAAACAGTAGTTTTGCGGCCGGAGGACGAAGAAACTGAAGCTGCATCAGCCAGTACGTCAAATGGCATTGCAACTACAGCGGAACCAGATGTAGAGTTGCTTGCCGTACTGCTAAAAAATCCAGAGTTGGTTTATGCCTTGACGTCTGGCCAAGCTGGAAACTTGTCCAGTGAGGAAACTGTGAAGCTGCTTGATATGATCAAAGCAAATGGGATGAATTCACTGAGCAGTGTAACAGATTTAGGCAGAACTGCTGAGAAGAAAGTTGAAGTTTCTCTTCCATCCCCTACTCCTTCCAGTGATCCTGGAACGGTGCGTTATTTAGTCACATTTTGTACCACTTTTACGTTTTATGGAATTTGGGCGGGCCTTCTTTTCTTGCATTGCCTCTCTCTCTCTCTCTCTCTCTTTTTACTTGCGGACATGCATAACGGCAAGAGTTTCTTCATCATCTTCTTTTCTGCTTCACTTTATCCAAACCATTTGAGGTTTATTGGTCGGTTTCAACTAAACGATGTTATGCGAAATAAACTAAATTAATAAAACAATTATGCATTCAAATAAAGCCCTGCAGATCACGGTGATAAATCCGAAGCTGCCCTTTTTATCCGGACCAAAAAAGGATGTTCTGTTTATCATGATACTACAAAAATTAATGGAGGCTTTAATATCACCATTAATGCTTTTCATCTTAGTGCTATACCCTCTTCTTGCCATCTTAGTGCTTTTCTGAAACAGTCTTCTAATTTTTTTTTGCTATACCCTCTTTTTGCCATCTTAGTGCTTTTCTGAAACAGTCTTCTAATTTTTTTTTTCTTTCGTGCAGAGCGGATCGATGCACGGCTTTGCTAAAAATCCTTTCTCGCAGAGAAGTTTAATGGCGGTTCCAGAAGCAAATGGTGCAACCCAGCTTGCAGCTTTGGTCCGTTCACAAGAAAAGCTTCAAGCTAGCAGCTCAATATATCCACAGAGTACATCCACCACAATGTTAGCACCACAGCAGTTGCCCATAGCCCCACAATTGGCCCAACAACTATCACTGCTTCAAGCAGCTGCAGGATCTTTTGGGAAAGATCATCGACTGTCTCCATTAAATCCTAGTCTAAACCAGACTGTCCTAGCAAATCCTATGCATTCACAATTATCTGCCTCAGAACCAGCAGTAAATAGAAATAATTACTCTCCCTTTGGATTGATGGAATACAATCTACACAGTGCCACTGCATCAGCAGCAACCACAAGAATCCAGGGCCAAACATCTGGTAACATTAGATCCTCGCCAATGCCTATAGCTAATGTACAAGAAAGAACTATAAGCCTACATATGCCTCAAATGGCAGTATCACATCAGCTACAAACACAGCCACAACCTGGCTACGCACCCGAACATATGTGGGGAACTATGTCGGGTTCTACTCTAAATCGGGGTTATCAAGAAAATTCAATCCCAAACCATTATAGTGCACGTCTTGCCGGTCATGTAGAACCTGGACTACAACAGGCTGCATGGAGAGGAAACTATGTGGAGGAGGCCGGATTTGAGTCTTGGAGTCCTGATAATAGTCCTGTTAGGCGTCAAGAACAACTAGGAAGATGGAATCACTCAGAACCTAGGATGAATATGAGAGAAAACTACAGATCGGATTGGTCTACATCGCGAAATCCCAGTTATTATTCTGGTTACCATGGTCCTGACGATGGTGGAAATAGAAGGTGGGGTGACAGGAGAAGATAACCCTCAAACGGCTGACCATTTAATTCTTTTGACGAGAGTGATATTTGTTAGTGTTTAGAATAGAATAGGATGTTTTCAAGAGGGGATTTGCAACGCGAGATGGTTGTAAACCTGTTATGTCAGCATGTTACCTCACTTATTCTGTTTCCCAATTGATACCTTTAGAGTACCTGTCAAATGCAAAAAGAAGAAAAGAAATTTAGCTCACTTGTAGTCATCCTAGTACTTTGGTTAGAAGTAAAAATTATTTGCTAATTGAATTTTTTTTTCTTCATGAAAAGGATCTTTTGAAAAAGAAATTAATCCTGGCCAAGGGTTTATTATGTCTTGATTGAGTGGACTACTTTTGATAGCTTGTTGTACAAAACCTTCATCTTTTCAACCAGTGGTTAGAAAAGTTAGTAATTGCTTTACATCTGATGCTATATATCGGACTATATGAAATTCAAAATAATCAGTAGTTATTATACTACTGTTAGTACGTAGTTGTCATTGGCAAAAGAAAATGAAGCAATTTTTATTTGGGCTTTCCTTTTTATCGTTCATGATCGGAGTTAGACTTAATAACGTGTCAAAAGAACAACTTGGAAATTTTAGGACAATTTAAGTTACGCTTGTTAAATTTTAGCTGCAGCTTCGTGATTTTACTTTTACATTTCATAATGTACATACAAATTACAAAAACAAGAAAAGAATTTCTTTTTGGTGATTATAAAACTTGAAGGGTACTACGCGAAGTATCTGATTCTTTCTTGCACCTGCAAACGATTAACTTTTAACGGCGGAAGCCGGTAATTAACTAATTACAACTCCCTGGATAATCAGTTGCTTTCTTTAATCACTCTTCATAGGCGACTCAAATCCGAGCAATTCTCCCAAATTTCATAGAACTTCTAAACATGGTAGCTAGATTCATTTCAAGCAATCTAAATCGAATACGAAAAACGTATATATCATCAACTATTAGATACAACAACAATTTCACTCCTCTATATCTATCTCCCAATTTCCAATTCGATAATGATGATTCAGCTACAAGTATGGGGATTCGCAGCTTTATGCTTCAGAAAAGATGGCATACGGGACATTCACATTCACATCATGACCATGACGACCTCCGCTCCGGTAAAAACGGCGAGAGGATTTTCCGGCTTGGCCTCGCTGCTGATATTGGCCTCGCCGCCAGTAAAGCTTTCACAGGTTATATATGTGGTAGCACCGCCATTATCGCTGATGCCGCCCATTCTATCTCCGATGTGGTACTTATCTACTCATAGTCTATGTGTTAGCTAGCTTTGATCTATAAAATGAACTCCAATTTTGTTCCACTTGTATCTCTTGACCTTACCAAAATAGAAGCGAATCCAGGATTTTAAGTCAGGTGTCCAGAAAAAAATCTGTTTCTTGGTTTATAGAAGAACTAAGGTGGCATAAATATATATTGAAAAAGATTTTTAACTTTATTTATAAGAGAGAGCAAATTGTGGCCATATCTATATGTTAGCTAGTGTTAATCTGTAAAATAAACTACAATTTGTTCCACTGGTATCTCTTGACCACTTGAGAACAATTTGGTTTATAGAGAGGCGAATCCAGGATTTTAAGCCAGTGGCTAGAAAAAGAAAATGATGCTTGGTTTATGAAAGAACTAACTTCGTGATAGTGGATATAATTTTAACATAAATATATAATTGGAAAAGTTAACTTTTATATATAGAGAGATCAAGTTGTATGCAGCGGTCTGTCCGTATAAAAATACATATTTTAAACAAAATATTAACTGTGTATTTAGAAGTCGAGTTGAATCTAGTGGGTTCCGATGGACCTGCTACCTAACATTTGCATCTTCCCCTGGAGGTTAGAGTGATGTTGAATCAACTTTGTAAACATTATTGTCTAATGTTCGGTTCTGGTCTTTGCAGGTTCTGAGTGGAGTGGCATTGCTGTCTTTTAAAGCTGCAAGGGTTCCCAAGGACAAAGAACATCCTTATGGTCACTCTTGATTTGTATCTACACTTTACTCTTTTGATCTTACATCACTTGGTCTTGCATGATTTTACCTTTTAATTTTCTGTTTGCATAATAGCAACCTAATCAGATTAAGTTAAGTAAGGGCAGGGTTTGTTCCCATGGGTGATTTGGTAAAATCTAGTCAATATAGAATATCATAGAGCTAACAAGGTACGAATCTAATTTACTTATCAATGAATATGAATCTTATCACTGTCGGCTCCCTGAACTTTACAACTTAGTGAAAGGCACAATGCCCTAGAAACATGCACCCCCTCCGTTCATATTTTGTTTGACACACGTTTGATTGGGCGCGGAGTTTAAATATGTACGTCTGACTCATATATTATATTGCTAGTAGTAGGAAAAAAACATTAAAGTGATGGTTGAAAAGCTAGTTTGATAGAGAACATAAGTTTATATCAATAGTTAATGAATTTGAATTCTTACTAGATTATTTATTAAAAGCTCAATGTTATCTGATCAAATCATGCTTCTGATTTTGCAGCTGACTTTTTTATTTTATATGAATAGGACATGGTAAATTTGAGACTCTTGGAGCTCTTGGAATTTCTGGTGTACTATTGGCTACTGCTGGAGGTATTGGATGGCATGCTTTAGATGTTTTGCTGGTATTGTACACTGCTAGTATTTAATATCTCTAGGATTCTATGTTCTCTACTGTTTTAAAATTCTTGGGACATTTGTTGCAGGGATTATGGTCTACAGCGCCTGAAGTTGTTAACCAGTCATTGAGTCATCTGGATGTGCATGAGCAACATCATAGTGGACATCACCATGGAATAGATATGGATCACCCTATTCTTGCTTTGAATGTGACTATACTCTCTATAGCTGTTAAAGAAGGGTAAGAGTCATTTTCATCTTAATCAGAAAAAAATAAAAGAACTTGTTCCCTTTTCTATCCTTTTCTGAGATTGTTAATGACCGTTGCAATCTTTATTATTTCCCTTGTTGAGTGATGTGGTAGGTTAATCCTGTAAAAAAAGTATATATGTTTAGATTAGTTTACTTAAAAAAAAGGGAAGATAAAAAGACTTCTGCCCGAATACTGACTGAGCATCACTTTCATTCTATACTAGCGCAAAAGAGTGGTGATTGACCCAGCAATTGTGATGTTTTCTCTCAAGCTTTCCGTCTAGTGATTTCTGCAAGATACTGTTGGGAGATCATCTCTGCCACCCTTTAGCATTAGAAAACTTACATTGGACTTTCCGATAGAACCCTGAAGTGTGAAAAAAAAGGATAATTGATTGGGTTCCCATTTGTTTTGAGCACATATTTCCCATCGTGCTCCTATATTTAGAGAAGTTATGCACACACACACATATATCTGCTGAGTTGTATTGTGTACAGGTGGGATCCCGAGTTTGTGAAGCAGTTTTATTACTATGAAAAATAGTTGCTTTGTAGTGATTATAAAAGCGAACAATGAAGTCGCTATACTTCCTGTCAGATGCTCCGATAGTACTGGCTACTGTAGAATATGCGTCTACAAATTTCTATGATTTATCTTTTGTAGGAAAACTAGTTCTTTTTCTGCGAGTTTGTTCCTCTATATGTGCTCAATCTATATAATTTTTTCTTGTAGATTATACTGGATAACAAAGAGAGCGGGGGATAAGATTGGCAGTGGACTGATGAAAGCCAATGCTTGGCATCATCGTGCTGATGCAGTATCCTCCGTCGTTGCTCTCATAGGAGTTGGTAATGACCTTTATACTCAAATTTTACCTACTTATGGCTGGAGACATAAATCTGTTCTTTTAGAAAACAAGTTTCACCATTTGATTTGTCTAATTGTATCATTGAGAATTAAACAAAGTGTGTGTATGGGATTGCCGTTAAGCATGAGATGCTAACATGTATTGTCATGTTACTGTTAGTTTGGCCTAGCATAGTAATGAGTTTTTACAGTTGTGCAATCGTTTAATTTTTTGTGTGGATAATGTGCATTATATGTTTGTAATATCTATCTTTAATTATTAGGGCATAAGTAATTTTTCCCCTATCTTGCCCTTTGAAATACAATGATATATAATCCTGACGATGTAAGAGTTTATAATAATTACTATCGTTATGGTTAATCAAGAACAGTTTATACTTTCATAGCTAGTATGCTTGATAGATTTAACTTCATGCTGGTGGTGAAGTTTTCCCTTCGTGCTACTAGTTCATTTCTAGGAGGAATCTGGATCTAGAACTGGGGCTATTGATTCATCCCATTAACCTTGTCGGCATTTTTTTCCCTTCGTTAGTTCTTAATCTAAAAGCTTTGTTTCTGGGGAGTGGTGCCTATACTATTTTAAACTCTAATATTAAACTTGTACGCCAATGTCGGGATAAATTACTGAAAGACTAAATGATTCAGTGAATTAAAGGAAATAATGTAAAGAAATGTAGACCCAGCTGCTAAGTCTGTATAATCAAACATGGCTGTTTCCTATCTTCCAAGATTTATGGTTACTGTATAAGCAAATGCTTAGGCTCTTTGCATTTCGTTTATTCTGGTGGATTTAGGTTTTATATAATATATATGCTGAGATTTGATCTTTTTGGTAATTAGAAAGACTTCATTATTGTAAATAGACAAGATTATGGTGGTCACCAAGGGGATGGCTTAGTGGTTGAGGCATGAGATAAATAACCTGGAGATCCCATCTGCTCCAGCTTTGGCAGGCAGGATTACCTTGTCAAGCTATTTTTGTGGCTGGACATGCTGCCGGTTGATTAGTTGAGGTGTGCTCAAACTGGCCAGAGTACTACCAATATTAAAAGAATAAAAGAGATTATTGTTGGTAGGGTTTCCTCTGGTGTTAACAAGGATCTAGTAGGGTTTCCTCTGGTGTTTCCTCTAGTATTTTCCAAGGATCCTCAGATCATGATTCCAATTTCCAACTGAGATAAGCTCTCACTTCCTTAGAGTTTGGAATTGACTGCCATTTCATGACAACATTTTGGACCATACATACAATATGAGCCATGAAATAGCCCGTGGTTTGTGATACAAGACAAGTTTTAGAACATAAATGTAATCTTTCTCCCCACACTCTCTTGAAGAAAGGGTAATAAACAGAAGTTGGTCGAAAGATGCAGTAGTCATGTTGCTTAGTGTTAGTATATTGTATCAGTTTGACGCCTATTCGTTCAGTCTATCCAAAGTTGAGAGTTCCGTTTGGTATGTTAGCAACAAGACAAAGGCATAGCTGCACACTTTCATGTAGTCATGTTGAACCAGAGAATCCTCCACCATTACATAGTTACTTTTGGGGCATCAGTGCTTGATAATAGTGCTTTACGCTGAACCTTCCAGTAGGGAGGCTAGCCACTCAAAGTGTCCTCACAAACAGGGTAAGGGCCCAATTTAAGGCCTTTTTAAATCTGTCTCAAAAAATAGTCTATATCTTCTTTTGCATTTTCAGTTTGTTCCATCTGTGGAATCTTGGACCTGGAATTTAGTAATTAAGCCGAATGACTCAGGAGGTCACTAGTGAAGGAGGACCTAGTGGGTGCAGAGGTACGTAGGCCTACATATTGTACCAGTAGAAAAGATAGTTGCAGGATTTTCGTCCATTTCCAAGGGTAGTCATTTCACATTAGGGTACTAATTTCCCTAAGCTTCTAACCTTTAATATCACATTGATGATCTTATCCAGAAAGTGCATTTTTGCAGAAGAAGACTGGATTTATCTCGGAATAACAGCTTTATCTGCAGTACTGAGTTGGTAGGGCCAAGTCCTCTCTCTTTGTGGGTAGAACATACCTCCTCCCATCTTTCTTTGGTTCCAGTGGTTTTAGGCTCATATCCAGTTGAAGGGGAAGTGTGAAATGTTTTCTTAATAGCTCTCAGACATTCTTAGGTAAGAGAAGCAGGTAGTACACATATCTGAGTATCAACAATAACGTCTTTTTTATAACGTATCAACAATAATGTCTTTGAGATGCTATAGTGTAACTGCATATGAAGCCTTTTATTTTTCAAGCTCTTAACTCTTTTTATGATATTCTTAGTAAGCACATTACAATAACGGGAATCTAGAGCCACCCAGGTATTTCACTGGGAGATAGTCAAGCTACAAACTGACAATGTTACATAATCTGTGGCATTCTTCCTCCTCATTTTCAGAGATATAAGTTGAGACCTCTATAGGTTACATACTAATCCAGAGAGAGTGCTCTTTTAATAAGATAAAGGATCTCTCAGATGCTTAAGCTAAAATGAAACTGCAGCAGGACATGAGGATGATAAAAGGTTTAGTTTAAAGTCTCTGTGTGAAAAGGGAAGAAAAGACCTCCATAACCAAAGTGCTCTAGGGTAAAGTCTATGATATTTTAACGGGAATGTATTCCTTAAAATTCAATCCAAGTCAACTATTCGAAGTCAATGTTTTATCTAAAAGCTTGTAGAAGTGAAACCAACCTTTGAATTGAAACTAAGTCAGTACTAGCTTAGTCAACTGAATGAGCTTTTAATGCGGTTGATTAGAAGATGTCTCACTTTTTAAATTGAACTCTTCATGAAATTAGGTGGTTCGATCCTTGGGGTGAGGATCCTTGATCCACTTGCTGGGCTTGTTGTTGCAGGCATGATCATGAAAGCTGGACTTGAAACCGGATATCAGAGGTATATCTTCCAATTACTGAGCTATTTAAATTTTGCGTTCCTGATCATCTCTTCTCTTGTTAAACCTGTGTAGATCTGAGATATGTTTGAAGATGGAAAGGGTATAAACTTAACCCTTCATATCTTCATTGTTGGTTGGGCAGTTGAACAACAAGAAATAAAGCATGCATTCTTTACCCCTTTTGTTGGAGTAGTTTCTAAGGCAAAGGGTGGTTGTTGTGGGTCGGTGTGTGATTTTTCAAGTCTCTGACTCTGCTCTCATTAGTAACTGAAAGACATGCTTTGTTGTCATAGAAAAGTAGGATTGATCTCTCCTTTGAGCTTCAGTGGGCACTAAATTGTGGAAGCGGTCGTCCTTGAGCCAAGGGTAAACTTGCATGCTTTGGACAAGTTGAAGGTTATAGTTGACCATATTAGGTTTATTTGAGGATTGGAAGTGTAATTTTTGTTGATTGTTGGAAGCTGGTCTAACTTAGTTAAGACTTTTCCATAGGATGTAACGTTGATATTAGATATGCTAATGGTTATCTTTTTACATCGGGTGATATTAATGTAATATTGATATTAAATGTGCTAGTGGCTATCTTTTAACATCATGTAGTCTTAATTTATTTTTGAATATACACTCTAGAAAGACTTCAACTCGCCATTTGCAAGTTATGGATATTCTTACCGATAAAAAAAAGTTAATGGATATTCTCCATACGTGGTCAATTGGTTTCCAAATAGTAAAATAGTGTTTAAAAGATCAATGTTATCTCATCCGCTTTCTTTAGAGGTTACCAGTGCTTTAACTTGACCATTGTATCGATCCATTTTCACATTTAGCTCATCTAAACTTATAGTGTCTTGGAATTGGTTGATGCTGCTATTCCTTCACATACCCTGAAGCCTTTCAAGCTCACGATTCTACAAGTCGACGGAGTTAAGGCAAGTCATTCTCTTGCTAGGAAGTCGATTTTATTTTTGTTCCTTGACTTTCATTCATATACTACTTTATCAACTTAGTTTTGTGTCTTTTTGATGTTGATCCTGTTGACAGCAATTCCCTTCTCCCACCTACTTGATGTTGATACTGTTGTCAGAAATTCCCTTCTCCCACCTACTTGTCAGCACTTAATTATGTATGCTTATGAGATATTTGAGAAAGGCAGAATACATCGGTAGGCCATTAAACTTGTCCTCCCGTTTCACTTTAACACTTTATCTTAAGTCTATTTCATTTGAACACCTTAACAAGGTCTTTACTGTGTCATTTAGACACAAAATGACATCTTTTATATTTGGCTGCCTATCAAATTTTGTGTCTATATGACACAGTAAAGACCTTGTTAAGGTGTTCAAATGAAATAGACTTAAGATAAAGTGTTAAAGTGAAAAGGGAGGACAAGTTTAATGGCCTGCCGATGTATCCTGCCTTTGAGAAACATGAGTTGATGGTTTAGAGTACTCCACTTTGATGACTTCACCTTGGGACACTGTTCCAGATTGTTGTTCAATTGCTTGTAGACTAAATTTGTCATCTCCTCCATCACTATAATCTTCCATGTGCTTTACTCTTGTTTCTTATATTTTACTATGATGTTTGGGAAACTTAATGTTTAACGGAAGTTTTTATGCACTATGCACATTTTCCTCCCGCTTAAAGCTTGTTTGGATGGTTGTTCCCCATTGTATCATATTGTATTATTATCCCAAAACAATGTTTGTTTTGATTGTTTCATTAAAATTGGTTGTATTGTATTGTTAAATCCATTGTTCCGGAACAATGAAAAGTCCCCTATTTTGAAACAACCGATTTGGTATGGTGGGATTGTTTCCTATTTTTCTTTCCAATTATGTCCTAACTTATTACTCCACAATTCTATTTTATCTTTTACCTTTTTTTTTCTATTTTAACTCCAAATCTCCAACCTATAACTTACTTTATTTTTTTCTAGAACTTCTGCCGCCAACGTGTTTTGCCGCCTCCTGTTTTATTTTTTCTCCTAATTTGCTTTTAACTCACTTCTAACTAGATGTGCTCCATTGTTTTGCCTTCTTCTGTCTCGCTCCTTTGTTCAGCTTTCTTAAGGTGTTTTGCCTTCTTGTGTTTTTAATTATTTTTATGCATAAATTTTGATAAATTTAATATTTAAATAATTGAGGGTATTTTAGTAAACTTATCAATTACAGTACAGTACGATACAATCAAACCAAACAGCAAAATATTATTGAACAATAAAAACAATACAATCTATCCAAACATTGTATTTATAAAACGATACGATACAATACGATACAATACAATACAATACAATACATTATAAAACGATGGGGAACAATGATCCAAACAGAGTGTTACTTTTGTTGGTGATGATGTTTTCTGTATATCTGAGAATGACATCAATGAATAAACAGCTTTTTTGACCTCTACAGGGATGCAGTCATCTGAGGGGAAGGAGGGCTGGTTCATATCTCTATCTTGATGTTATTGTTGAGGTAGTTCGCATGTCACGTTAAATAGTTCATAGGGATATTCCCCTATCATAATTTATTTACCTTGTTGATGTCCTGTATGATTATCAGATGTGTTATACAGCTACTCAGGCAGGTTTAAAGTGCATTTGGTAAATGCAGGTTGACCCCTTTTCTAGTGTGAGTGCCGCACATGAAATCGGGGAAAACGTCCGCCGTGAAATCCAGCAGTTACATCCCGAAATTGCTGAAGTCTTCGTACACATAGGTACTAATGACTTTTCTCACATCTGCAGATGTTAATGGAGGCTTCAGAATTGTTTATAGTAGTAGTTGCGAAATGCTAAACAAATGAAAAAAAGAAAAAAGAAAAAAGAAAACGTTGTCAAAACCCGGAAAGCTGAACATGGTTGGTTAGAGTGTTTCAGCAAGTTATTTTTCGCTTTTTCTGGGTGTTTGGTGGGGGTAGTCGAGGGACCTCAAGCCATGGGCTAGGTATATATCAAGTTGTTGGCCCAGTTTAGCATTAGCTCATGATCTGCGGGTACATGCAACTTCTTCCGACCTGTCATCTCATTGCTTTACGCATCACTATATCATTTATTGTCACATGCAGTCTTGTCATCATGAAAAGATATTGTCAACATTTGCAGGGCTAACTTTTTATTTGATTGTTGTTGCTAGCTAATGTTGTTGAATCCAACTTGTAGAGCCATCCACTATACACATTCCACCAACTGTTGTGTTTCAGCAGAGGGCTAACACAATGGGTGGCCCCCAAGACCATTCTTCAATGGAGCTCGCAGACATTGAAAATATAGTTTACAACATTCTATCTACAAACTTTTCTCAGGTATCTCTCCCTTTCTAGATTTTCTTTTCAGTTCTTTATCCCAAAGAGAGGTTGTTGGCATTTTGCCTGAGGCTTCGCAGTTGTTCTCTTTGACCCCTTTGTGCACTTTAGGTGTTCTAATTCAACTTCTTTTGTTACAAAATATGCATTCTAGTGACAGACCAAGTTACTTCTTAGTTGATACATTTAGAAAGACGAAACAATCACCAAGATACGCCTAAAATCTACCAACTTAATTTCCTTGCCCTTCCACTCCGTCCTTTACTGCGATGGAATGACCACCACACTGCACATCTTGACATGGGATACTGTTTATTGATTTTACAGAAGATGATAATTGAGCGTGTAACTCCACATCTGTTGCAAGGACAGATTTTACTTCAAGTTGAAGTTTCTATGCCTCCTGATCTCTTGATTAGGTACACTACTCAAAGTGCTTCACCTGGGGGGCATCAGATCTTTGTGTGCTTTCTGTATAATTCTCTCATTAATTTTACTTGGAACTGCTTGTTAATTTTCCAGGGATGCGGAAAAAGTTGCAGAAGAAGCAGAGAAATTAATCATAGAGGCAGCACCAGATATTGTTCATGTGTGCATTCAGCTACGCCTAGGGCAACCTATGCCAGAGCCTTACAAGGAATTGGTGGACAGTAGAAGTGGGAGGAAAGATAACTGATTTTACATGTATACACCCAGATTTTGTATGCTGAATAAAAGAATTCCAACTCGAAAAAACCAGAAAACTACACTCAGTAATTACAGATAGCATATATAAACTGATCTCCTACACATTCCATTGAGGCTTATGTTAATAAACAATCTGATGCTATTCCGTTTAAAACAATTTGGCAAGGTGTTCTTTTGCAGTTGTCAAGTTAAAAAGTTTTCTATTAGGTTGTGAAGGGTCATCTTTTGTTTTAGAATCCGAATCCGTGTTCCGAGGTCTTGAAAACCTCCATTTACTTCTCTTAGATTTGCGTGCGCAGTCCGGGCGCGTATTCGGAAACCTTTTATGTGAAAAATTTAAGATAAGATGATTTTTAGCTTAAAAAGATGATTCTAGTTGACTTCGGTCAACATTTTGGGTAAACGGACCCGGACCCGTGTTCCGACGGTCCCGGAAGGTACGTAGTAAAATATGGGACTTGGGCGTATGCCCGGAATTGAATTCCGAGGTCCCTAGCCCGAGAAATGAATTTTTGAAGAAAATTGTTAACTGAAACATATGACGTTTTTTGGAAATTGAATTATGTTTGATATTGTTGGTATCGGACCCGTATTTTGGTTCTGGAGCCCGGTACAGGTCCGTTATAATATTTAAGCCTTATCTGTAAAAATTTGGTGAAAAACGAAAGTGATTTGACGTGATTCGGACCATTGGTTGAGAAATTAGAAAGTTTGAACTATCTTGAAAATTTTATGAGTTTTAGTGTTGAATTCATAGCTCTAGGTGTTATTTTGGCGACTTGATTGCATGAGCAAGTTCGTATGATGTTTTTAGACTTGTGTGCATGTTTGGTTTGGAGCCCTGAGGGTTCGGGTGATTTTGGATAGGCTACGGAGTGTTTTGAGCCTTAAGGAAATTGCTGGTGTGCTGCAGATCTGCAGACTTCGCAAATGCGAGCACCGCATTTGCGAAGAATCATCGCATTTGCGATGATTGGGCTGGGTGGGGACCTTCGCATTTGCGAAGTTCATCGTCGCGATTGCGACTTGCACAATGACCGTATTTGCGAACAATTGTTCACATTTGCGAAGGCAGCAGGCCAGGCCAAGCTTCGCATTTGCGAAGCCTTGGTCGCATTTGTGGACCTGTGATCGCAAATGCCATACCTGCAACTGTGTAAAACATAACTTAGACGGGATTTTCAACTCATTTCTCAAATTTTCAAACCCTAAGCTTCCATATGCGATTTTCTAAAGAGGAGTTCTTCCCCAAATCATAGGTAAACGATTTATAACTCATTTCCTTCAATCTATTTCATCTTTTCACAAGATTTCATCACAAAATCTAGGGATTTTCATGGGAAAATTGGATGTTTTGGGTAGGGTTTATGAATTTCGAAATTTGGGGATTTGGACCTCAATTTGAGGTCAGATTCCAAAACCAATTGTATATCCGGGCTCGGGGGTGAATGGGTAATCGGATTTTGGTCCGAACATCGAGTTTTGACCAAGCGGGCCCGGGGTTGATTTTTGCCTTTTTGGGAAAAATGTTGGAAAATCTTTGATTATGCATTGGAATTGGTTTCTTTAGCGTTTATTGATGTTATTAAGTAAATTATGGCTAGATACGAGTGGATTGGTGGTGGAATCGAGAGGTAAAGCGGTGATTGAGCTGTGAATTACCCATTGGCTTGAGGTAAGTGTTTCGTCTAACCTTGACTTGAGGGATTAGGGATCCCCGACTTGCTTGTTATGTGAAATACCATGTGTGTGGCGTATAGGTGTTGTGACGAGCACCTATGCGTCGCCAAATTACTTGTTTAACCTGTTCCCTTGCCCCGTTTCCCTATATTTTGCTCTCCTGTTTTACTTGCTACTTGCTTATTGATGCTTCCATGTCTAATTGCTTCTTGTTTAATGTTGTTTCTCTATTGGTGTTGTTAATTGTTCCTTTGTTCCATTATATTATCCTGTTGGTTTATGTTGGCTTATTGGTGCTTCATGGTACACTATGGTTGGTCTCGCTGTGTAGTTTCAAGTGGTGAACTCTCATAATTGCAATGATATTTCCTTGTGTTGGTTTGAGGTATAGGTGTTGTGGAGGATGTGAATTAACTTGTGATACACTTGTCTTTATCTTATGATTGGTGCTGTTATATATATTGGGATCAGGTTGCGCGCCGCAACAGGAGGAATAAGGGTGAATGTGATTGTCTGGTGGGATCGGGTTGCACACCGCAACAAGGAGTAATAAGAGTGGACAGGCGGGATAGGGTTGCACGCCGCAACAGGAGGAATAAGGGTGATATATTGAGGAGTAATAAGCGTGGACTGGTGGGATCGGGTTGCACGCCGCAACAAGGAGCAATAAGGGTGAATATTGATACTATTGTGGTTTATATGATGGGATCGGGATGCACGCCGCATCACTTGTTGTTATATATATTCATTTTTGTTGAAGTTCATTACTGTGATGTTGAAACTTCCTTAAGGATTGGTTATAGTTGAATACTAGTAGAACAACTGGGTTCCGTATTTCTTTAATGCAAGTCCCGGTTATATTTTGTTTTGTACTTCCTTTCTGTTTTAGTATAAACTGTTGCAGGTTGTATATGTTGTTATGCCCCGCCGTAGCCTCGTCACTACTTCGTCGAGGTTAGGCTCGACACTTACCAGTACATGGGGTCGGTTGTACTGATACTGCACTCTGCACCTTCTGTGCAGATTCCAGAGCTAGTGGCTGATCGAGAGGTTGGTTGCTATCACTGCATTCAGGAGACCCAAGGTAGTCATGTAGGCGTCCGCAGGCCCTGGCGTCCCCTTCTATCTTTACTGCATTCTGTTTTACTTTTCTCCGAGACAGATGTATATTTTTCTTTCAGACCAAATACTTGTAGTATTCGTAGACTGTTCGTGAGTTGTGACACCAGTTTCTGGGTGGAATCCACTTCGGTTTTTGTTATTGGCATAAAGATAATCTTTTAGACTGTGTACTCTCGTTTTTTTTATTTCCGCTATTTTAGTTTGTCAAGTTTTAATTGTTAATTGATAAAAGAAAAAAAAAGGTGAAATATTCTGTAACGTTGGCTTGCCTAGCGAGTACAATATTAGGCGCCATTACGATTCCGACAGTGACAAATTCGGATCGTGACATAGGTTTAACAATGATTGTTTCGAGTTGGTTAACTCAGAGGGGGTTCATTGATTGTTCTAAAGTTCATTGTAACAATGTCTAAATTAAACCTTTACTCATTAATTTTGAATAGAAGGGAGTGAAAGATTGATCGTAATCAAATATAGTTCCCTCCTGTCCGCTTGGAACATAAAATTTTGCTGCATAGGCTTTGATGAGGATCTCAATATTCAACTCTCTTGGACTTTAGCTCTAACGATAATACTATCTGATCACAAATGAAACTTTTTAACATAGTTTTCCTAAATTTAGTTATTATTTGTCATTTGGTGGTGCAACAACTATGAACAACTAATTTTTGACCACACCGAATTCCATAATATTTTAATATAAATATTTCTTTTAGGTCTTATCGTTATATTTTAAAACTTTTATCTTACTTTTAGTAGAGTTTATTTAAGAAAATTAAAAACTACAAAATATATATTAACATTCTTAGAATACATGTTTTATATATTTTGTAGTTTTTAATTTTCTTAAATAAACNAAATAATATATGATTTCTTTTAATTAAAATTATAATAAGTTATAGTATTTTTCTTAATATCACTCAAAGTACATGTAAATATATGGTTTTCCTATATTGTAAGAAATGTTAGTTAATCTTCTTATTTAATATTTTAATTTATCTTCTAAAAAAGAAGTGAATTTAAAAATCTGATTTTTTAATTAGATACAATCCCAATCCCATAAATACCCATTTTTAGCCTAACTTCCCACCTTTCACTTATCTCCCTTCATCTCTCTCACCCCACACTCCCACACTCACGTTCCAATCCCCACTTTCCCACTTTCTTCACATCAGTTATACAACACACACATCTACATATTTTGGAATTCCCCCACTTCAGCAAAAAGGGAGAGAGGAACGCAAAAAAAATGAAACAGACACACACAAAAGAGGAAGCTAACGCCAGACTCTGCGATCTCAAAGAAGAGAGACAGCCGCTGTTGGTCTTCTTCTTCCTCGCCAAAAACAACCACTCACCTCCATTGAAGAGAATTCGAACAAAGCCTTTCCCCTTCTGATATCTTCTTCGGGTTCTCAAAATAAAAAAAGAGAAAGAGCAGCACACACACACGCATACGACAGAGAAAGAGAAGCTGACCGACCTCCTTTCACAAAAAAAAAGCTTTAGCCATCTCACCCCTTTAAAATACCATAGCCGCTTCTCTCTTCATTCTTCAATTCCAGAAATTTAGGTTCAAAAATGGGGTCAAGCTGAAGTGGGTGTTCGATTTGGAGTGTCCGTTCGAGATCCGGTCATAGCTACGGTGAACTTTATCCGTGTAGTTGCTGGAGTTTTTGTTAGTTAAAAGACTATTTCAGGTTCATCTTTCTCCTCTTCTATGTTATTTGCGATGTTGCTGTCATATATTTCATGGTTGAAAATGGAGATAGCTTATGTCTTGATTGTTTTGACTCAAGTGCGTTTGAATACTGTGTTGGTATGTGTTTTCTCTCCTAGCTTTCCTAGTTCAAGACATTAATGCTTCTTCCTTTTGAAATCCTAAGTGGTCAATAATAAGATAGTTTTCTTAAGTCTATTTTAAGGACTAGTTTTCGTAGTTGATCAAATTGCATTCTAACATCTGTCATGCAAATCTAGCTTTAGAAGTTGGTAAATTGTTAACTTGGTACTTAGAAAATACACTAGGATATTGACTTATATTGAAGAACATCTATTTCAAGTTTATTTCTTCTCTTTCACTCTATGTTTGGTGTTGATCGAGAGTATAATAAGAGCCATTAAAACTAGTTTGAAAAATTCTATTAGTGTTTAAGATGGATGATCTTTTCGTGCATTTTGTGATTTTCGTAGATCTAGTCTCATTTTGATATTTCTGTGAATCGGGTGATTTTTGGATAAATAACTGATAATTGCCTATTCGTTTTAGTTTCTATTGGTGAAGTATGTACCCATTTGTCAATCTGTTCTATGCTGGAATAATTGAGAAATTTGTTTTAAGTCGGTCTGTGATCGGAGCCAACCCTACACCACTATAGAGTGGCAAGAGCGGTCGATGCAGCTTTTACCCGAGAAGGTCGGGATCGAATCCACAGGGAGCTAATATAATGTTTGGAGTTGGATTCCTATCTAACCTAGCAATGTGTAGTGTTCTTGATTGCACTTTCACTCATTCTTGTTTGTTTGTTACTTCTAATTTAATATTAATGATGCACAAAATTAAGCTAAGTAGATATTTTTGTAGGGTTTTCTAAATTGGTAAAGAGGCACTAGGGAACTTACTCCTAGGTGAGTATCTAACGGGACCTAAAACTTAGGGCAAATTGTTATAGCTGGAATCGTGATATAGCCAATGCACGAAACTACTCACTCTATACCTCTCGGTAGTTTGAGTCACTTTGCCCTAATTGGCTTTCTCAAGTCTAATTGGGTGTTCAAATTTGTGCAAGCAAAATTGGCTCAAGTCGGGTATTACTATCTCTAGGTGTAACCCTTTAATTGGGGCTATCAATCTCTTGAATGAGATAGAATGCACCCTAATTCCTTGTTGGCCCGAATTTCCTAAACTTGGACTCTCTTTCTCAAGAAGAGCCTAAGTCAAAAGGCACAAATTAGTATTTGCAATCACTAATTCAACATAGAAAGCATAAATCAGGTCAAATATCAATCACCCATAAACATCTAAGCCCTAAAATAGAAGACCCATTAAATACCCACACTAGGGTTGAGCCACAACCCTAGCTAATGGGTTTAGCTACTCATAATTGAAGAAGAAATCATAGATTGAGATGAAGAATAACTCATAAAATGTAATTACAAGATAAGATTCTAAGATTAATTGCTAAACAAGCTACAAAATTACTCAAAATAGGTAAAATATGGCGTTCACGTGCTCAGCTACAGATAAGATGACCTAAAAATCTGAAAAAGTAGTATTTATACACAGCTAAATTTTCCGAACAAAAATGCCCCTGACGGAGGTACCGCTGATAGCAGAAAATGGACCGCTGCAGCGGTGAGGTTACCACGGCCGCATAAAATCAACCGCGGACCGCAGTCTTCAACTTAGCTTAACCTTCAGGCCCTCTGAACCTCCTCTCCGTGGACCGCGGTCGCGGTGATGGCACCGGTGCCGCATAAATGCACCGCGGTCAGCGGTGACTTGAGAAGTCCCAAATTTAATCTCTCTGTATCTTGCCACCGTGGACCGCGATAAAAGGACCGTTGTCGTGGTAGGTCCTTCGCGTCCGCGGTTGGTTTTCCGCTATAACGCTCAACAAGCTCAGCTTTGACTTGTGCAGGTTTCACTCCTTTCTGAGCTAATTTTGACTTTCTTGTCTCTTTTTGACCAAACACTGCAAACAAGCACAATAAGTTAGCTTTTGGGAATACTTGTAACACTTTTAATGCAAAACTCAAGCAAAAAGGAGCATAAAATAGACTAGAATCCTTAGTTATCAACTCCCCCAAACTTAAGCTTTTGCTTGTCCTCAAGCAAACAAAGTAATTCCCACCTCCTCAAGATAAAAGAAAGGAAAATTCAGCTGTCCTAAAGTAACCTCATCAAGAATCAATTGGGACTAACAATTACCCTCAACTCAAATGCATCATCAACAATACACAAACTTTTAGCACCATGGCTATAGTGCGACACAAAAGCATCAAGAGTTGACTCGACTCATCAAGGAAACTCTTTCTGTTACATTTTTCGTTGTGGAACCCAAACTCATACTCCTCAAATCTCCATGAGCAAACCTCACTTTTAGATCGTAGCACTTAGAACGAGGATTGTAGAAAACACACTCATCTCTCTCAAGGAAGGTCACAAGTCCGTCTCTAAGCACCATAAGCTTGCCCCTTATGTGAGTCACCACTAATGTAAGCTCACCCAACTCAAGAGCATATAGGGCTTTTGTGGTAATGTAATGAAGGCTTTTGGTTCAGGGTAGGATATATTGGTCTAAGAAGGTTTCATCTTCCCTTGAGCACTTCATTTGCTTCATTTTGGCACACATTTTCTTAACTCTTTGAGTCATTTACTTCTTCTTTAGGGTTAGAGAGACACACTGTCACTCTTTCTTGTTCATTTCAATTCTTTTTCTCCTTTCCAACCTATCCATGCCTTTCATCTTTTGCTTTTATTGAATCCCTTCATTTCCTCTACATTGTTCACTTTTTTTTTGACTTTTTGTCTTTTCTTTCTTTTTCTTTTTGCCTTTCCTTTTCTTCATTTTGTACCTTTTATCACTTTTGCATTCCTCATCTCTCCCCCCAAACTTATGCTTTTGCCTTGTGCTAAGGAAAGATAGGGTGCCAAGAGAGGGTCATTTTAGAACGGATAAAGGCTTGTATCATGGTTATTAAAAGAATAAGGGCTATGGCTCAACGGGGTTGACTAGTGATATCATCATTGGTAGGCTATGGATGTTTTCAAGTCTCAATTAGGATCAAGGAGAGCCTATAATCACTTCTCAAGTCGAGCTACACTTAGGATTTCGCCTCAACAAACATTCAGGGCAAGTTCTAGACTCATTGGCACGGGACTTGGACTTGCAAATCAATACCTCACCACACAAGCTATAGGATTGCTAAAGAGCAGAGTCGGGGGCCCACAACAACCTTAGCTAAGACTTGAGCAACACAAATGGTTCTGAGAAACCACTCGATGATTGTTTAGCCAACACAAGAGTCTCAAGGTCACAACTATCACCATCCTATACAGACAAATTTGTTTTTAACCATAAGGTCAAAGGTAAATGTGTTAGGCCCAAGCGAAGCTTTGCCTGAGGCAGCATTGCTCACTAACTACTATTTACACAAAAATGAAAAGAAAAACAGACTCAAACCCTTAAGAAGGTTGTCATGCCATCCATCATCAGGAAGAGCCACCCGGTTCACACAAACTCCACCTTTGGAAAGAACCGTGGCATTAAGAAACCAAAGGCTTATTGATCATTGAAACTTGTAAATAAGAAGCTACGAACCCAAAAAGAAGCTATTAAACTGAAATAGAAGCTATACTATTAAGGGAAATTAGCAAAAGAAGCTAATGAAGTAAAATGCGAAAAGTAAATTGAANTTCCACATCAACCAATGCCTTCCCAGTTGCAAGGAAAGGTCTTCCCAAAATTATAGGCACCTCATAGTCGACTTCGCAGTCAAGAATCACAAAATCAGCAGGCAAGATAAATTTGTCCACCCGGACGAGAACTTCATCAATAATACCAAGTGGCCTCTTCATAGTTCTATCCGCCATTTGCAATCTCATTGAAGTAGCCCTCGGTTGACCAATTCCCAAAGTTTTTAAAACGGAGTAAGGCACCAAATTGATACTTGCTCCCAAATCACACAATGCCTTTGCAAAATTTGCACTCCCGATGGTACATGGAATGGTGAAAGCGCCGGGATCTTCAAGCTTTGGAGCCATCGAGTGCACAATTGCACTTACTTGGTGAGTCATTTTGATGGTCTCACAATCCATAGATCTCTTTTTGGTCACCAAGTCTTTCTTGAACTTGGCGTACCCCGACATTTGCTCAAGAGCCTCCACCAAAGGACATTG
>NW_017672876.1:119856-132004 GCF_001879085.1 Nicotiana attenuata
GTGTTGTTCCCACCCTTCGGGTTTACTACCGTATCACTAGGTAGAGCCCCCTTAGGGCGAGTATTCAAAGATTGCAAAATCTGGCCAAGTTGAACCTCCAAGTTTCGGATTGAAGTATTGTGGGATGCCAACTGCGCATCAGATTCGGCGTTCTTTTTCATCATTTGTTCAAACATCATCTCGATCCTCCCGATCTCATTGTTCGACAAGCTAGGACCTTGGGATGGAAATGGGGGTGGGTTGTTTGGTTTTTGATACATCGGAGGCCTTTGAAAGCCTTGCCCCCGATTTCCTTGATTGCCATTATTCCAACCACCCTGATTGTTGTTTCCTCCCCCATTGTTGTTGTTGCCATTCCAGTTGCCCTAGTTGTTCTGGTTGCCCCAATTCTGATTGTTGTTCCCCCAGTTGCTACTCCCTTGTTGGTTTTGATTCCCCCAATTGCCTTGGGATCTCCACTGTTGTTGTTGGTTAGGACCATTGCCCCTTTTTCCTTGATAATTGTTCACGTACTGCACCTCTTCACTTTGCTCATCATACCCATCATCTTGGTTGAAACCACCATGACCTTGCTTATATTGATCCGGGCTACCTTGACCTTGTTGACCACTTTGTCACCTCTTGTTGACCAACATGTTGACACCTTCCATGGCATTTACTTGTCGTGGTGCTTGAACTTGCTGCAATTAAGCCTTTGCCAGCTGGTTCATTGTTGTAGTTAACTCTATTATTGCCTAACCAACTCTTTGTGCAGGTGAATGACTGTGGGATCACCTGTGGCACATTAGCTCGACTCTGCCAAGCTGAGGAAGTGTCTGCCATCTCATCCAAAATCTCACACGCCTCAGCATAAGGTGTGTTCATAAAATTTCCCCCTGCTAACTGGTTCACCACACACTGATTGGTCGTGTTAATGCCACGGTAGGAAGTCTGCTGGATCATTGCTTCAGTCATGTCATTGTTCGGACATTCTTTCACCATTGTCCGATACCTTTCCCAGATTTCATGAAGTGGTTCATTAGGTTCCTGTTTGAAGGCCAAAATCTCATCTCTCAAGGTCGCCATATGTCCCAGCGAGAAAAACTTTGCTATAAACTTGTCCGCCAACTCGTCCCAGGTATGAATGGAATGGTTGGGAAGTCTTTCGAGCCAGTCCAAAGCTTTCCCTCGAAGTGAGAAAGGGAACAATCTCAATCTTAGAGCATCCTCTGACACATTCGTCTGCTTGCTTCCCCAACATGTATCCACAAAGCCTTTAAGATGTTTATATGCATTCTGATGGGGAGCGCCTGTGAAGTACCCTCGCTGCTCCAATAAAGTCAACATCACATTTGTTATTTGAAAATTTCTGGTCCGGATCTGGGGTGGGACAATTGCACTTGCGTAGCCCTCATTTGGAAGCACCCGAGGAGCGACTCTTAGAGGAGGCGGGGGAGGGTCTGGAATGTTATCATTGGCCTGGCGGCCTCTTCTTTGACCTTGAGGTACTAGAGGCACCTCATCTTCTCCATTATCATCAACCTCCTCCCCCGGTGGAACATGTCCAAGAGGATCATTGTTTGCCATTTTGTACCTGAATTGATGATTCACACACATTAGTAAAATAGAAGGAAAGAAAAACAAGACACAAAACTAGTTAGATAGATAGCCAAAATCATTTAGCTCCCCGGCAACGACGCCAAAAAGTGATCGGAGCCAACCCTACACCACTATAGAGTGGCAAGAGCGGTCGATGCAGCTTTTACCCGAGAAGGTCGGGATCGAATCCACAAGGAGTTAATATAATGTTTGGAGTTAGATTCCTATCTAACCTAGCAATGTGTAGTGTTCTTGATTGCACTTCCAATCATTCTTGTTTGTTTGTTACTTCTAATTTAATATTAATGATGCACAAAATTAAGCTAAGTAGATATTTTTGTAGGGTTTTCTAAATAGGTAAAGAGGCACTAGGAAAGTGACTTACTCCTAGGTGAGTATCTAGCGGGACCTAAAACTTAGGGCAAATCGTTATAGTTGGGATCGTGATATAGCCAATGCACGAAACTACTCACTCTATACCTCTCGGTAGTTTGAGTGACTTTTCCCTAATTGGCTTTCTCAAGTCTAATTGGGTGTTCAAATTTGTGCAAGCAAAATTGACTCAAGTCGGGTGTTACTATCTCTAGGTTTAACCCTTTAATTGGGGCTATCAATCTCTTGAATGAGATAGAATGCATCCCAATTCCTTGTTGGCCCGAATTTCCTAAACTTGGACTCTCTTTCTCAAGAAGAGCCTAAGTCAAAAAGGCACAAATTAGTGTTTGCAACCACTAATTCAACATAGAAAGCATAAATTAGGCCAAATATCAATCACCCATAAACATCTAAGCCCTAAAATAAAAAACCCATTAAATACCCACACTAGGGTTGAGCCACAACCCTAGCTAATGGGTTTAGCTACTCATAATTGAAGAAGAAATCATAGATTGAGATGAAGAATAACTCATAAAATATAATTACAAGATAAGATTCTAAGATTAATTGCTAAACAAGCTACAAAATTACTCAAAATAGGTAAAATACGGCGTTCACGTGCTCAGCTATAGATAAGATGACCTAAAAATCTGAAAAAGTAGTATTTATACACAGCTAAATTTTCCGGACAAAAATGCCCCTGACGGAGGTACCGCTGACAGCGAAAAATGGACCGCTGCAGCGGTGAGGTTACCGCGGCCGCATAAAATCAACCGCGGACCGCGGTCTTCAACTTAGCTCAACCTTCAGGCCCTCTGAACCTCCTCTCCGCGGACCGCGGTCGCGGTGGTGGCACCGCTGCCACATAAAAGCACCGCGGTCAGCGGTGACTTGAGAAGTCCCAAATTTAATCTCTCTGAATTTTGCCACCGCTGACTGCGATAAAAGGACCGCTGTCGCGGTAGGTCCTTCGCGTACGCGGTTGGTTTTCCGCTATAGCGCTCAGCAGGCTCAGCTTTGTTTTGTGCAGGTTTCACTCCTTTTTGAGCTAACTTTGACTTTCTTGTCTCTTTTTGACCAAACACTGCAGACAAGCACAATAAGTTAGCTTTGGAGAATACTTGTACACACTTTTAATGCAAAACTCAAGCAAAAAGGAGCATAAAATAGACTAGAATCCCTAGTTATCAGTCTGCTTGTTTATTTGTCCTCTAAGTAAGTTAATTGGAAAATGATAGTAATTTGGTGATATGGAGAAAGTATTTGCGACATGGTTTTTAGGTGCTAGACTAGAGTTAAGTTTAACATGAGAATTATGTGACGTTGGTTCTTTTTCGCCATGCTTGATATTCAAAAGATGATAGCTCAAATGTCTCCTACTTAGGTCCATGAACAATTCTGCAAGTCCAAAAGGTCACGTAATTAGCCTTAGCTAGTAGCTAACTTGTTGTCTTTACGGTGGGTCTACATTTGTTTAAAGATAACTCTTGCTAAAGGATTAGTTGCACCTGGAAACTATTAGGTGAATTGCGTAGGAAATTTAGTTTGGGCAGTAAGCCCACATGTACATGTCTAGTTCAATGGAATTAAGAGGGACGTACATGGAGCGAGATTATCTATATTTTATTTGTTTGGATCGCTAGTAGCATGTTTAGGCCAAACACACCCGGATAGGCAATCTTTAGGATTTTCGACGTTCGCGTGGCATAATTACGGGTTCCAAAATTAAGACCAACGTATGTGTTCGCGCAACGTTGGGCGAATTAATCTTAATAATAACTAAAATATTATTAATTGTGTACACGTTCGCGTGACACGAGTACGGTTTTAAAAAAAAGAATATTCGTAGAAAATGCTTTAGGCGCGACTTCATCTATCATCGTGAGTGTGTACATGTTCGTGTGATATAATTACGATTTTCAAAATAAATCGAGGAATGCGTTCGCGCAACTTCGGCCGAACAATCTTAAATTAATAAAGCGTGACTAATTGTGTACACGTACGCGTGACATAATTTTAACGCCCCCAAATAAAGCAGACTTACACACAAGTAGTCTGTTTCAAAGATTAAATCCATAAACTCCATAATTAAGAGCGGTAAAAAGGTAAAAGTACATAGGTTTTAAAATGATTAATTAAATAATTTAATTAAGCTAGGTATGATTAAAGCGACCGTGCTAGAACCACGGAACTCAGGAGTGCCTAACACCTTCTCCCGGGTTAACAGAATTCCTTACCCGGTCTTCTGGTTTCGCAGACTTTAAAACGAAGTCAATTTTCCTCGATTTGGGATTTAAAATAAAGCGATGACTTGGGACACCATATAATTATCCCAAGTGGCAACTCTGAATAAAATAAATAATTCCATTTCGATTAATGTCACTTAAATTTGAAAAACTCCCTATCTCCCCCTCGGAAAATGGAGGTGTGACAGCTCGGCGACTCTGCTGGGGAAAAGAACCTAGAACTTCTGGTTCAGGGTTCAGAATTCGAGCTTGTAATATGATTTATACTTGGCTTTATTGATTTGATGTTATTATTGTGTTTTTGGGCCTAATGTGCTAATTGCCGATTATTTACCGCTTTGATATAATTTGAACTGTATTAAACTGTCTTCTTACGCCTCCCTTCTGAGTCTTCTGAATTTATGGTGCACACGTGCGCGTGGCCCACTTTTCTGTTAGAAGTCATACCAATTAGAACGAGTCTGGGTCAGTAACTAGGCCGGGTAGACTTTTGTGCTCCTGGTACGTTGCCCCCACCTCGGCTCGAGCTGTCCGCTTGGGTAAGCTAGGTCTAAAACACTTCCCCTAGGATTTAAACCTAGAATAATATAGCCTCATGTCGGATCCCTAGTAGGAACGTTGTTTGCATCACGTGCATTTGACTTTGGGGACTCAACACAGAGGTTGGGTCCGTCTAGGACAGGTGTACTCGAGAATTGCAAGACTATCCAGATGCATCTTATGTGCTACTTGTGCATTATGTTTGATTCGGCTTGTGCATGTTGACCGGTTTCTAAAAAATAAAATAAAAAATATAAAAATTGAGGGAAAACCAGAAGGGAGAAAACAAGAGAGAGAAAATTTACCCGATTTTTGAAAATCTGGGTATTTACCCCAAAAAGATTATTACCAAATAAGCCTGATTTTTTCAAAAAGTGGCATCCTATTCCTGAAACATTTACGAATTACGCGGGTCTGATTCTCACCGGATGTTTGATACGTAGGCAACCTTCATAGGGTTCGGCCCCATTTTTACAAAAATAACTAAAAAAGAAATGTGTCTAGTGTTTTTTTTGTGTCAAAAACAAATAAGCTGACCCAACTTCGGTTTATTTCGAGCCGTTTCTGTCGGAATAGCCTTATAACATCTTCAAAATCATCGAAGGGCTGTTCTCGCAAGAATAGATGTGTCTGTCAATTAGGACTCACTTTTACCATAATGCCCATCCGTGGCCCTAAAGCTATCCTTGGAAGTACGAAGGAGCCATAATTGCAAAAATAGCCACCCTTTCCTTGGCCACAATTGCAAAAATAGCCACCCTCTCTTTGATTTTTCTTAAAATTGAGTTATATACAAAAGATTGTTGTCAACCCTAACCTTAACCACCCACAGGTACAAAATGAGCACTATCCAGAACACACCGTTGATGGTTGTAGATAAGGCTCCACTTCAACTTCAGATGTGGTGGTATCACTTAGGAGAAGATGGTCAGAAATGGGTCACTAAGTATCTGGGAGCCCTCACAGATATTATGAAAGTTAAACCACGCGATGATTTGATTGAGGCACTCGTGACTTTTTGGGACCCTGTTCACAATGTCTTTAGCTTCTCCGATTTTGAGCTTACTCCCACTTTAGAAGAGATAGTTGGATATTCCGATTTTGGCAGGGATTTGAGAAACCAGAAGCTCATATTCCCGAAGGCTCCCTCTGTACACCGATTCTTCGGTCTTCTGAACATCAGTAATCAAATCAGAAAGACCAACGTAGTCAAAGGGTGTTGTTCTTTCTACTTCCTGTACTCTAGGTTCGGGCAGCCAAATATGTCTGAAATGCATGAAAAGGGCCTTAGCAACAAGCAGAACAAGGACACATGGCAGATTCACCGTCGCTTCGCCTTCATAGTGGCATTTCTAGGAATCATGGTCTTCCCAAACAAAGAGCGGACAATTGATACCCGCATAGACAGGGTCGTACAGGTCCTCACTACCAAAGAACATCACACTCTTGCCCCGATCATTCTATCAGACATTTATCGGGCGTTGACTTTGTGTAAGTCCGGGGCAAAATTCTTCGAAAGGTGCAATATTTTGTTGCATATGTGGTTGATTGAACATCTACGACATCACCCAGGTTCATGTGGTATGGTCTGAGCAAGGATAATTTCGTTGAGAGTTACGAAGAAAGAATAAAAGATTATAACTCTCCAGAAGGGGCGGAAGCCTGGATATCCCACCTAAGATCTTTAAATGCAAGTCAAATTGAGTGGACTTTGGGATGGCTCCCGGTAAGAGAGGTGATACACATGTCGGCCCTAAAGAGTTATTTGCTGTTGTTGGGTTTGAGAAGTGTCCAGCTGTATGCGCCACAGAGAGTTCTAAGACAGCTAGGAAGGTACCAAGTGGTGCGTGATAATGAAGATTTGAGTGTACAAGTGATTGAGCTACACCTCGAAGCCCAACTCCCTGAGGCTTCAATCCAACAAATTTGGAATGGTTGTCGCTACTTGAAAGATGATACCCTAGTGCCAGATCCTGCGAAAGGTGAGATAGATCCGGGTTATACTATGTGGTTTGAAAAGAGATCTCGCGTGGATGATGAGCCAGAACCCGAGCCTAAAAGTCCCGTAAAAAGGCCGCATGTTCAAGCCTTTGATGATAAAATCCCAGAACGGTTGGTATGGGGTGAAAAGGAAAAGGGATACAAAGCAGCTATTCATGCCTTAGAAGAAAGCCTGAGAAACCTCAATTTTGAGAAAGACTTACAAGCACAAGAAGCGGAAGGTGAAAAGAAGAGTCTGATCTGCGAGAATGAAGCCCTCCGTGTTCGACTTCAACAGATGAAGCAAGCCTCTGAAGTACCAGTGAGAAGTTGGAAAGACGAGAACCATTGCCAATCTGATGGAAAAGGTGCAAGATTATGAATCCATCTTGGCAAAGACTAAAAAGGCGTTGGACAAAGCCAAGGAAAAAATCGTACAGTTAAATGAGGAGTCCAAATCTAGTAAGGATCGCCAAGTAACAAAATTTGAAGAAGAGAGGGCTCAATTCGAGAGAGAGAAGGCTCATTGGGTACGTTCAAAAGCTCAGCTCCATGCACAGTTGGAAGAAATGAGAAGGTACAATAGAGAATACCAGCATACAGATTTTGATAGGGAGAGGGCTCAGGCAAGACTCGAGCAGGCTCAACTTCGGGCTCAGTTGGAGTTAGCTTTAGATCGCGAGGGCCATATAAGGGAGATAGCCACCACTCGCCAGCAACAATTACAAGATCGAGACCAGAATTTTCAGTACAAGTCCATGATTTGGCTGTTTATACTACTCAAAGTTATGTGAACTGCCAAGGGATGGATTATGAGAAGTTTTTGGAACATGTACCTACTTTTTCCCGTCATCTTGCAGCAGAGTTAGAGAGGATGCACCGTATATTGGGGGGTCAGCCAGGTCAAGCCCCACCATGAGCAGATATTGTCGCGCCCCCTTTTTTCCCTCCTCGCGGCGGGAGAATCGGGTTTATGACATTTTCGGTATGGGACGACTCGTTCCTTTTGGGAACTGGGTTTTTCATTTTTGAAGAGTTGCTACCTAATGATTTATGGTGCATTAGGACACCTTACAAGATTCAACTACAACTACGCTTTTGATAACCAGAGACAGGGTAAGGGCTTTGAAATTATCCCGAAGGGAAGGTGTTAGGCACCCCTCAGGATCCACTAGTGTGGTTCCCGGCCAGATAGTCATTGTGAATTTGGTGCAATTAACAAGTAAACAAATAAGGCTCAAATATTGGGGATTTAAACACATGAAAAGAAAGAACAATTGAAAGGAGAGTTAAAAAAAAAGTTTACAAATAAAGGGAAAGGGGTCCTAGGTTTATTTATAATATGGATCACATCAATGCAATACCCGGTAATCACTCCTCAAGAGAGGGGCTACACGTGGTATTAGCGCACCGGTCATCGTATCTATATCTACCCTTTCCCACCCCGTTTAAGGTACTAAAGCGCGGATTGATCTCGATTACTATTGCATGCTATTACCCGTCCCATTCCTATCAGTCCCGGAGGAACTTAGGACTACTATTCCTAAAGGGAAGGGATATTAGGCTGATTGGTTTCAAAGGATAAAATCTAAGGCGACATACAAAAACACATACTGCATGTTGGGGAAGCATATAAACAAATACAGGCTCAAATACACCTCCTGGAACAAAAGCACATAACTAGCATGACTTACACATACATTTAGGGTCTGATTGAAATACTAAAGACGAGGGGAGTTTGATTTAGAGCCAGATTCATCAGATACCTCAGATAAGAAGCCCAAATTAGGCCTTCCTGCTGGTTGGAGCAGTTATTAATTAATAGAGGCGAATTCAGTTTTATTGTTGTGATTACCTAAGGCTTGCCTAAGTGTTTAGACGGAGTCCTATAGGCATGATATCCACTTAATTCAGAATACGGCGAAATAGTAAAAACGAATTGTTTGGGATCCTTTGGGCATGCTTGCTAAACCTCGTTAAGTAAGGGAATTAGATTGTTTAAAACTGATTCAGAATAGACTGTTTTTTAAAGCAGACCAATTTCAGATTCTGCAGGTGATGGTATCTATTATTGCTGATTTAAACCCTATGAACATGATATCTAACATTGAGTGTGAATGAAACGAATCAAATTTATTCAAGAACCGCTATAGGCATGATTTCTATATGTTACCGATTTCAGCGTTACGAACATGACACTTATTTTCAGCTGTTTAGAACCTAAAACATGATATCTAAGTGGCATGCAGAATTTAAATACGTCCTATAGGCAGGTTATCTAGGCGTGACATTGACCATGAAGAACTTGAGATAAACCCTATAGTCATGATGTCTAAGATGCAGTATTGAACGCAAAGAATTTAAAACAGTCATATAGGCATGCTGTCTACCCTTGAGCATACATGATCACCCAACCCTTTTCATTAGCCAACCCCAAATATTTATTACAACTTATTACAAACCAGAAATACCGAATTACAAAAGAAAGAATTAAAGAAAAAGCTACAACCATAGGAAAGCCTGATTTGACTTCCTATCTGAGATATGCAAGGAACCGTATCATTGCCAATGCCATTGATTTCAAAGCCTTTCTCAGACCTGGGTGTGTCAGAGTTCCCTAAGGGCCTCAATAGGACCCCGGGCAGTGCTCACACCCAAGTTACACAACCAAAATAGAGATGAGTGCAGTGTGGAAATGCCAGCCCTCATGTGTCCAAGTTCAGAGGGACCTCATGGGTCCCAAGGCAAGGCTCACATGAAGGGGGCAGAACTTAAGTCTAAGAAGAGAGTGAAAGTGCAGGAACAGATTTTTAAGGGCTGAGGGAATAAAGGAGAGGGAAAGGGTGATGGGAGACAGCCATTAACATTTCAGGGAATCAATAACTTCACAAAAGGGGGCAGGGGATTGGGAATCCATTGCAAGGAGCCTATACACTTGGGCATGGGTTAACTTTGGGCATGCACAGCAATAGGAAGTGCTGACATGCCTGTAAATCAACCAGAACATACAACAAATAAGGGAAACATGGAGGTTGTGATTCCAAAGGGATCAAGTTTGGGTCATGAACAGCAATGTTCAATGCTGTCATGCCCCAAACCAACCGCAGAAACCAACTACATTAGGGATAGGGATTCAAAGTCCACAAGCTATGATAAATAACAAAAGCATTTATTCAGACAGAAAGGCAGAACGTAGCATGCATTAATAATGGAACTATTTAAATACAAACAGGAGGCAAACTGGAAGGAAAGAAACAGTAAAGAAACATGTTGTTGTTGATGCTGAAAAATTAATCAGAACATACCAGTTAAAGAAGCAAAGTGCAGCAAAGAAAGTAAGCAGGACTTCAAAGTATAGCCTTGGCTTTCAGCCGGCTCAGCAAACAGTAGCACAAGTAGTAATAAGCAAGAGCGAGTTTTTCTTTTTGAGTGTAAGTGTGTGTTTAGAACCAAAAATAGTTCGTGTCTGTGTGTGTTAATGAGAGAGCCTATATATAGTTTGAAGCTAGGTAGAATAATAAGGTAAGAACCAAAGTCGAGCAGTAATTATGGAACTAGGTATCAATAAGCATCAAATCAGTATAAGTACTTCCTTTAATTAAGGGAATCAATTCGAATGGTAAGAACAGGTAGCAAATAAGTAAAGAAATCAATGGTAACTGGAGCATAACAGATAAGGAAATACTTCAAACATAGTAGGCACGTAGTAAACAATTAGGGCTAGGTTCATAAGGTCCTAATAAAGGAAATAATATAACAATCAATTAATAGCATAATCAACCATAGAATAAGGTCAGAAAAACATTCTACAAGGTAAAAAATCAGTAGAATAATCATGCGGAATCAGTGAAAGATCAATCACAGGATTCAAAGATGCAAGAATAGGAGATAACACTGATTTACCCCCATTCTATAAGAACGAACACATGGTAAGCAAAATCAAAACCCTAAGAGGTCGAGTAGGACAAAGAATCACATATGAAATGAAAGATTCATGCAGAGCATACTTTGAATTAGTAGGCTAAGCGTGATGCAGGTAGGAGAAGTGAAGAATCAGAAGCATTCGTGAACAAAAATAAGGCAAAATCACACAATAGGCAAGGATAACCATAATATGGAACCCTAACAAAGAAAACATAGGACAAAAGTCACAGAATCATAGAAACACACAGATTAACCGAACATATTATCAAAACAAAACTCAAAAACCCAAGGTTGAGGCTAAGCAGTTTGGGTTTCAACATAGACGAGTTGAAAAAGGAGTAAACACATAGAATTGTTCGAGATATAGAAGTTAAAACGTGAAGAGTCGATTTAAACAGAGTGTAGAAGAAATTCCAAAAAACCCTAACTTTTAAAAGAAAGTAAAATAACTTGAAATCGATGATTTTTCAGAAGAAGCTTGAGAATAGTGTAAAAACATAGAAAGAAACAGACTTAGATTGCCAAAAATAGCACAGATCTTAAGAGATTCTAACAAAGTTAGGGTTTCAAAGGAAACCCAGATAGAAACGGAAGAACCTGCTTAGGACCTCAAAGATCGTAACAAATATGGTGTGATTTTGCCCAAAATCACACCGGAGAAGCCATGAACAAAACAGAAACCCTAGATCCAAATCAGCATGTCCCAGAGCCCTTGAAGGACTCAGAGATGATGAGCAAGGCGATGGGGAAACCATTGGAGGTTTGGGGTTGAAAGGTGCTCGCCGGAGATGGCCGGAGAAGAAGGCGGCGATTGAAGGGGGTTAGGGTTAGGTTGAGAGCAAAGAGAGGAGATGAGAGCATCTAAGGGCAGCGGGCTGGGTGGAATGGCTAGGGTTAGGGGGTATTAGGGATTAAAAAAGAAAAGGGTTCATTTGGACCGTTGATCTGGGAGATCAACGGTCAGGATTTGACCGGGTAGATGGGTTCCGGGTTTGGGTAGGTGTATATAGGGTTTGGGTCGGGTTAATTGGGTATGAAATTGGGCTGGGGAATGGGTTCAATTTGGGCTACAACTGAAAGCCAAATCTTGCTATAATTTAAATAGCCACTTTTCCCTTATTTATTTTATAAAAAATAGCAAATTAATTTCTGATAACAAATTAAAAGTGTTAAAAAGATTTATTATTTATAATTATCAATTTAAAAATACTGGGCTTAATTTTTATGAGTATAAATGCGATTAGATCTCAAAAGAGGCTAATATTGCAATTATATGCAATTTAGCTTAAAAAATACTAAATAAATTTGTAAAAATATGCAAAAATTATCTTAGCTATATTTTAGCATAGATATGAGAATCCAATAAATGAATCATCAAAAATAATAATTTTGGAAATTATTATTGTATTTTTAGGGATAAAGCAGGGCAATAAATTGATTTAAAAATCTTTAAAAATTAAGGAAAAATAATAAAACATTTGGACATACTTATATATGCATGCATA